>NW_024868523.1:60263-126804 GCF_013358625.1 Macadamia integrifolia | reverse complement strand
TGGGGGGAAGCAAGGGTCGCGGTTGTCGGACACTATGGTGGTTAGGCATTACGCCCAGTGAGTCATGTAGGACAGTCGACAACCCCGATGGTACATTCAAGAGGGCCAATCGTACTGCTTTTAAATTGCTGGAGTCAACACCTTTATTTTCAGTCATTTACATTTTTGTTGAGAGCCGGTGGACGACATTGTCTTTACTTTTCCGAGTACTCACTGTGGGCCTTCTCCGACAGCCTTATGGGCGTATCGCGGGAGGGAGTTCACGGCTCGTACCCGGAGTATACGCGCACTGTGGTTGTAGTAGCACTAAAACCAAAGACTTAGTAATGTTGCTTAGGTGGATGTGATTTAAAATGTATTGCACAGCATGTAGTGCATATGATGTGTTTTGATGTGTGGACTGCTGTGGGGTCCATCTTACCACTTACTGAGCTAGTGAGCTCATCCCACGTGTGCACCCCTTTTTAGATGATTTTACAGGTCATACATCTGAGGAGCATGGGGTGGGTCCCACAGTCGAGTTTCCTGATGAAGACTGGTGGACCCCTGAGGAGTTAGAGCACGACACTGACTGCCCGTGCGAGAGTTGTGCTGCGGGACAGCAGTTCTGAGGCCAAGCCGAGCTCCACCCTTGAGGCCGTGCTGAGCTCCACTTCTGAGGCCGAGCTGAGCTCTTCTATGTGATGCCGAGCTGGGCTCAACCCTTGATGCCGAGCTGAGCTCTAGCCTTGATACCGAGCCGAGCTGTGTACTCTGATTGTTTTGGTGGATTTCCTTATGTACTTGATATTTGAATTTTATTTTTTTTATGTAAATATCATGCCTTCGGGCCCACATGTATATAATTATTGTATCACAATCCGGGTATCAAGTATTATGGGATTATTCACAGGTAAAACTTAGTCTTTCGCTAATCTGATGAGTTTATATTAGTTGTGTGTATGTTGTGGTGGAATACAGTATCTGATGATCCTGGAAGGTTTGGGTTAACCGGTGTTAACCCGATCACTGGCCCGGTTCTGTGAGAACATGGTGTGACATAAATAAACTTGGAAAAATTTTCTATAATTTTTTTTTACTTTTTTTTTTTTTTATTTATTTCTCTTTTTTTTCTCCCTCCAAGGGACAATTTTTCTTCTTGCTTTGTGTGATTTAGACAATCTTTTGGTGATGATGTGAAGGAGAGAGAAGATTTGGACAAGATTTATTTCTCCCTTTTTTTTTTCTTTCTTTCTTTTTTTCTTCTCTTCTTGCGCAGGAACCCCTTCCACGATTTTCCTTACTTCTAATTTGATGTGAAAATTTCTTCTTGCTTTGTGTGATTTGGACAATCTTTTGGTGATGATGTGAAGGAGAGAGAAGATTTGGACAAGATTTATTTCTCCCTTTTTTTTTTTCTTTCTTTCTTTTTTTCTTCTCTTCTTGCGCAGGAACCCCTTCCACGATTTTCCTTACTTCTAATTTGATGTGAAAATTCCCTCCATGCCCTTAGTGCTTTAAGTGAGTGAAAAGTAGAAAATCTTCAACAAAATTCTCCAAAAAAAGACAACCATGAGATTCTAACTTGAGACCTCCTGGTGAGCAAGGGAATTTTGCACATCATAGCTCACCAATTACACTAGGTAGTTGTTATTGGAGAGATATGACGTCCGATAATGCTTAAAGCCTTTAAAATACAAAACCTGCAAAAAGAGAGTAAAACCCAAGGTAGCTCCATTCTAAATATATAAAATGCATGTTTTATTACCCTAAATTTCACACATAAATGTGCTCATCAGTGCCAAACCTAGGTTTGGTCTTGGCTGTGACAAGCTGGGGCTCGATCTTAGAGAATGCCGAGCTTGGGCTCAGTCTGAGGGTGTCGAGCTTGGGCTCGGTCTTTTCAGGTGCCTTGTGTTAAGGTCTTGAAGTTGCCAGGCTAGGGCCTGGTCTTGGTAGTGCCAAGCTTGAGCTCGGTCTTAGATGCTGCCGATCTATAGCCCGGTCTTAGATGTTGCCTAGCTGTATCCCGGTCTTTATGCCTTAATTGTTAAGGTCTTTGAGTTGCCGAACCATGCTTGAGCTTTCATGCCTTAATGCGTAAGAGCTTGAGGTGCCGAGTTATTCTCGAGCTTGCATGCCTTAATGCGTAAGGGCTTGAGGTGCCGAGCAGGGGCTTAGGCTTGCATGCCTTAGTGCTTAAGGGCTTGAGGTGTCAAGCCATGCTCGGGCTTATGTGCCTTAGTGCGTAAGGGCTTAAGGTGCCGAGCTGGGGCTCAGACTTGAATGCCTTAATGCATAAGGGCTTGATGTGCCTAGCCAGGGCTCGGGCTTGCATGCCTTGGTGCGTACGGGCTTAAGGTGTCAAGCCGAGGCTCAGGCTTGAATGCCTTAATGCGTAAGTGCTTGATGTGCGTAAAGGCTTGAGGTGCCGAGCCGTGGCTCAAGCTTATGTACCTTAATGAGTAAGGGCTTAATGTGCCGAGCCGGGGCTTGGGCTTGCAGTCCTTAGTGCATAAGGGCTTGAGGTATTGAGCCAAGGCTTGGGCTTACGGTCCTTAGTGCGTAAGGGCTTGAGGTGCCAAGCCGGGGCTCGGGCTTGCATGCCTTAGTGCGTAAAGGCTTGAGGTGCCGATCTGGGGCTCGGGCTTGAATGCCTTAATACGTAAGGGCTTAATGTGCCAAGCCGGGGCTCGGGCTTGCATGCCTTAGTGCGTAAGGGCTTGAGGTGTCGATCCGGGGGCTCGGACTTGAGTGCCTTAATGCATAAGGGCTTGATGTGCCAAGCCAAGGCTCAGGCTTGCGTGCCTTAGTGCGTAAGGGCTTGAGGTGCTGAGTTGGGGCTCGGGCTTGAATGCTTTAATGAGTAAGGGCTTGAGTTGCCAAACTAGGGTCTGGTCTTGATAGTGCCGAGCTTGAGCACGGTCTTAAATGCTGTCGAGCTTGTACCTCCGTCCTAGATGATGCCGAGTTGTAGCTCGGTCTTAAATGCTGCCTTGCGGTAGTCCAGTTTTTATGCCTTAGTTGTTAAGGTCTTTGTTTCCTTATAAGAGCTAGATATTTCGGAGAAACTTCATAGTATATTGATGTGTGGTATGCACTTGGGACAAATACATTGCTTCGAAATAGAATCTAATCCGCTCCGTGAATAAAATTGAATAACTGAGATATGGAAGCTAAGGTACTGACAATATAAAACCTATAAGACTAACACCCAATCGATGGGATTTCAATGCAATCTACTGATAAAACTGTCTACTAATAAAAGTGTCTACTGGCCTCAGTGATTGGGACAGTAAGCAACTATTCTATTAGCTCGGCTAGGGTCAAGAGGCTTTCATCTCAATAATCAACAATTTCTACCGTCCATGCTCAGCCTGAGCATGGTTTCTTGACAGATTTTATGAAGCTTGCATAGCACTCTCGGGATTCCTTCTGGCTGGACTTGCATTCCCCAACTCCATTGCTGGTAGGAAATTTGACTTCCATGTGCTTAGTGGACATAATCATCCTAAGGCCATTGAGACTAGGTCGACCAAGGATTGCATTGTAGGGTGAGGCGATCTTGGCAACCATAAAAGAAACAATGGTAGTGGCTATCTGAGCTCCTTGTCCGATGGTTACGGGCAAGTCTACAACTCCTTCCAGCTCTGCTAGTGTGCCTGAAAATCCGTACAAGGGTCCTGGAGCTGGCTTTAGGGTCCCGGTGCCAAGCCTTAGTTTTGTGAAGGCTTCATAGGACATGAGGTCAATGGAGGCTCCTATGTCCACTAGGACCCTGTGGAAGGGGTGGTTTGCCACCACTAATTGAACTATGACAGCATCGTTGTGAGGCCAGTTCAACTCTTCCAGATCTCTGTCAAAGAACGTAATGAGTGGATCCGTTCTGAGGGCTTTGACAGGCTGTTCCGTGATGCATACGAACCGTGCTTGTGTTTTGGCTTTTCTGACTAATTCCACCGTGGGTCCAGCCATGATTATTAGAATGGCTGGACCCACTGACTGGTTATCATACGCGTCAGCTCGGTCAATGATTGGTTCCTTCGACGGCTCAGTCCTATCTCGGCTCAAACTTGCATCATCTCTCCTCGGCTCGGGCCAATTCCCTCCATATTTCTGCTTCAAATACTAGTTAAGATATCCAGCCTTGATGAGCTCATCAATTTTCCTTTTCAGAGAATTACAGTTTTTAGTGTCATGCCCATGGTCTCGATAGTATCGGTAATACCGATTGGGGTTCCTCTCCTCTGGTTTAGCCGTCATTGGCCTGGGCCAGCGAAAATACTTCTAATCCTGGATCTCTAAGAGTAGGTTTGTTCAGGAACGATCAAGTTCATATTGCTCGGGTTCATCAGTGTCAAGCGGCTGAGCTGTTCTATTCTTCTTCGGCTCACGAGAATCGTCCCTAGGCCTTAGAGTCCTTTTCTTCTCCTTCTCTAACTGATCACCCCTGTCAGCTATCCCTCTGGCGGCCAAAACTTCCTCTATGTTGGCGTATTGATTGCATCATCTTAACAGCTCGGGCATTATTTCTGGCAAGTCAAGGGCCAGAGACTGGACCAGATCAGGGTGCATTACCCCGTTGCACAACGTGCTATAAGCTACTCCTTTTGGTAGGTTTTTTACCTCCAGTGTCGCCTTGGTGAATCGGGCAAGGAACTCTCTTATAGTCCCTCTCACTCCCTGCCTCATGTTCATCACGTTTTACGTAGTTTGCTTCTGCTTCATACTTGCTTGGAAATGTGTGAGAAACGCTCTTGTCAGCTCTTCATAGTTATGGATGGACCGGAGCCGCAAGTTCGACATCCATACCAGAACTGCTCCTTTTAATGAGGCTGCTAAGGCTCAACAGAGAACAGCATCTGACCTACCATGAACCGTCATGGCTGAACTATAATACAGCAGATGATCATAGGGATCTGAGGTGCTATCATATCCATTGAAGACGTGTATCACAAAATTTGAGGGTAGCTCGACGTTTATCAGTTCGTCGGATAGTGTATTATGGGCCAGAGTTACAGTTATGTCGACCGGGTGCCTTTGCCTTTGCATTCCTTCTACTCGCTTAATGAGGTGCTGGATGTGGCTCTCCAGGTCGTCCCTTCTCACCTTGGCTCGGTGATCCAGGGATCGTCATGCCCTTTCACCTCCTATGGGGCTTCTTCCTTAGCCTTGATGACCACTAGGCCGATCCTGACCTTGCCTTGGTGCGCCTCTGGTCGGCCTGGTGGGCGAGTCTTGACCCCCATGGGGTTGATCTCACCGAGCTGTCCTCTGAAAATTTTCTCGTTCTTCTCTATGCTGACGCACACCTCTAGTGAGTCTTTGAGGCGACAACTGGCGTCTTCTAACCCAGGGTGGGGATCTATGGACATCATGTGTCTTTGGGCTCTGGTGATGCGTGGAACGACGAGCTCTCCCATTTTGGGTTGGAATGGGACCTTGCTTGCACCCCTCGATAGGGGAGCAGGGTGGTTCCGAGTGAACAGTATGTGACGTTCTAGCCGACCCCCTCCTTGTTGTTGATTAAGGGGTGACACTGTTGTCAGGAGATTCATCATTGAGTTGTCTTCCCGGAATCGACCTAGGCGACTAAGCTGAACTAGTCCGTGGTACTGGAAGTGTCGAGCCGAACTGATTTATGAAGTCCCGCACCAGTGCATTTGTCTCTAACACCTGTAGCTGTAGGCTTTGCATATGCTCTTTCATGTTTGGGTGAGTTACTCGGGATGATGGGACATGGCGAGATAGCTGAGGGTTCTGCTCGCACTGATCCCCCTCTCCCTAGGCAACTTGCGCATCAGGCTTGGTCTGTTGGGGTCCTTGTGGAGGGGTCTCTGCTGGGACATTCTCTTGCTCTGCCATTGGTGGTGAATGGGGACTTCCAAGTGGTAACTCGCTGAGAAATCTTACTCATGTTGTCGTAGAAGAAATGACCTTCTCACCCCTTAATTGCATTGGTCCAAGGTGACCTTTTATAACCAATTCCCATAGACGACATCAATCTAATGCCACAAAAATTGACCAGATGATCTTCCCTGCAGTTCCTGGTGCTTTGGCCAACCTGCAAAGAAGAGATGACAGGGGAGAAGTGGGCTGACCCGACAAGGGACTCTCCGATGCCTAAGTCAGATCTTTCCACAACAGATCTCATGATGGAGGCTTACCTTGGTATTTATAGGTTGTTGATGGAGAGAGAAGGAAAGGCGTTTGTGGAGAGTCTTGTTTAGGCGTAGAGTCCTTGAGGGGAGTGGCACTGTGATTCTAAAAATATTCAGGGTTTCAAGGCATATTCTAGGAATATTCTCCATTGATCTCGGAGGTACAAGTCGTGAGAGAGGTGGATGCCTCTGATGATGTGTAGTGGATAGAGTCATGCTCCCGTGATCAGGGATCATATCCCTTGAATGTAGGAGTGGATGTGTGCATGTTTCTGGGTGCCTTACTTGATTGTGCCGACCGAGGTGATAGGTTGGTCAAGCCAAGGTGACTGGCAGCACAGCCTGATGGAGGGCCGATGTGGCAGCACGGCCTAATAAGGGCCGAGGTGGAAGCACAGCCTGATGGAGGGCCGAGGTAGTAGCATGGTCAGATGAGATACCGAGGTGGCAGCACGGTGATAGAGTGTCGAGGTGGCAACCCGACTTGATGGAGGGCCAAGGTGGCCACACGACCTGATGGAGGGCTGAGGTGGCGGCATGGCCTGTTGGAGGGTCAAGGTGGCAGCATGGCCTGATGGGATGCCGAGGTTGTAGCACGGCCTGATTGAGGGCCGAAGTGGCAACATGGCCTGATGAGATGTCGAGGTGGCAACACGGACTGATGGAGGATCGAGGTGGCGGCACGACCTGATAGAGGGTTGAGATGGTGACACAACCTGATAGAGGGTCGAGGTAGCGACACGACCTGATAGAGGGTCGAGGTGACGGCACGACCTGATAAGATGCCAAGGTGGTAGCACAACCTAATGGAGGGCTGAAGTGCAACATTGGTCAGAATGATCCCTACCCGTGCCATGATTTGGAAGAAACACCCTCATCACTTATTAAAGTCAAAAGTGGATCATGTTTTGATACGAGAATCACTCTCATATGATGCTGTTAAAAGTCTACCCAAAACATTTTCTAGAGGTTTTATACTTTTATGTTGTAAAATTTCAGACTTTCATGGTCAATGGTCTTGCAAAATGACCTTTTCACCCTTAATATAAAATATTACATTAGTTAAATCAAGGGTTATTTAAATAATAATAAAATAAAATAAAAAGACAAATCCATCATTTAACACCCCCAAAAAAATACAAAACAAAAAAAAAGCAATTTCACTTTTTATCTCTGGAATCAGACGAAGGGGAAGGTCCTTGACCTGGAGTGATGCAAATGACGGAAACTTCCTCGAAGGCCACGTGGTCCACCGCCACAACCATCTTGACATAACACTTCCGCCATTCACGCATTTCAAAACTTCCACCCATTCCCAGGTCAACCCAAATTTTGCCCTTTCCGTCAATTCCCCTTCCCCCCACCCCTCCCCTCTTTTTTGTCATTTCAGCTACCAAAACAACACCAAAATGACAAAAAAAGTCTCTTCAAATTTGGTTACTAAGCACAGACAGTCGATGTTATCAAACTTCAACTCTTGTTCGGTCTCCGTTACAGTTTCGAATAACAGCTTAGCTTAACTTGACTGATACAATACATTATAGTATTATACATCCTCTTTTTATTTATTTAATTCAACAAAAAAGCCAAAAAAATAAAATTCCTACCGAAAAATAGCCAATATTTGTACACATTTGACATTCCCCAACAGAAAAAAAAGTCTTACGTTCGAAGAATTTAAGTGGGAAAATTTTAAAAGAAAAAAAAAAACTAGAATTAATTAACGTGCCTGACAGTCAAACAGGAGGGCGAGTCGAAGACTGGCCTGCTCCGTCAGATTTCCTGCTCCCTCGCAACGGCAACTTAAAGGGCCTAGGAGGAAGAGGAGGAGTAGTAGCCGCCGTCGCCGTCGCCGTCGCCGTCGCCGTGGCTTCACCTTCGGCTGCCATCCTCGGCGACCGAGCTGAAGACGCCCTCATGAAGAAAGGCGGCGTCCTCGAGAACACCCATCCCTCCGGTTTCTCCCCCATTTCCATCCTCGTGAACCTCGCTCCTCTCCCACTCCCTTCTCCGGTCATCCGGTAACCTCTCCTCGAACTCCCCGCCCTTGGGAACACGACCATGCTTGTGGTCCGGTTCAGCCTCTTGCTCATGATTTGCTTCCTCACCTCTTCCGGCAGCCGGAGGGTGTATCGCTCCATATTCTCTCCCGGTTGGACCAGCGAGTGCCCCGTCGAATGCGACCGCGGAAATCTCCCCGCGAATCTTGGCCTCGTCGATCTCGATCTCGTTGGACGGTTCTGCATTGGTATCTGAACCGGATTAATCACCTCTGCTCTTGCTGGTTCTTCTTCGCTTATTACATGAATGGAAACTTCCTGGTTTTCTGCAACCACTGTTTCCGATCCCCGGATTTCCCCTGTTTCGCCTTCCAATTCCTCTACTGGCATCGTAATTCCAGATGTTTCGCCCGGTTGAGGGACGAGATCGGCTCGACAGACTGGGCAGGTCGTCCGACTAGACAACCAAGCATCGATACACTCGGGATGGAACACATGGTCGCACTTGGGAAGCAATCGAATCGTCTCATCATCTTCGAACTCGTTCAAGCATACGGCGCACTCCAGTGCTCCTTTCCCCAATTTAAGCCCTTTCACAACTGAGTACTCGAAGATTGGGAAGGTTTCGAGCACGGCCGCATCGAGCCCACGATTTGCCCTTCGTGATATTCCGCCACCCATGAAGGTAGCACGTACGCTTCCGCCGCTACGGTTCTCGGCGCACTGGCGGATATAGATGGAGAAGAAGCCCATGAAGAAGAAGGCGCTTATAAGGACGATGAGTATGATGACCATGGAAGGGCTGAAGTTGGCGTTGAAGCCATAGGGATCAACAGGAGGTGTTTGATTACTACTCTGTGCAGAGGTGTACGGTAACGACCGGAAAAGAAGGAACAAGAAGACGTAGGTGAGTCCATGGTGACCTGCTCCCTGGAAACCAAGCAGGTGGAGGAGGATCGGACGGTGGTTCTGCTTATTCAACTTCAATTCGTTCGTCATGAGTTATTGCAGGAAGCTGGCGCTCATACCGCACACCAACTCTATCTATTTCTTTACTTCTCTTCGTTGCTTACTTGCTTGAACGTTTGCTTTTGGCGGCTTAGAATTGCAGAGCTTGTGATGAAAGCAAAGCTGCGGGAAATATAAAGGGTTGGGGGAGAGAGGGGTGAAGACTAGAAACCGGAGCAGGAGAGGAGAGGATCCGGATTAGAAAGATGGAAGGATCCGCCAGGTGACGTGGGTTTCAAGACAAAACTTTGTGGAAATTCCTCTCTAGAGTAGTTGAAAGAGTCGTTTCTGGGGTTTTCAATTTCTGCCTCGTGGTATATAATGCCAATATAGGGGAAATGAAAGGACCCCACGGGGGCCGCCCCGCCGCTACCGGGGCCGATCTCCTATTGAATTTCGAAGCGAGTCGTCGATGATGTAAGCATCCCCATCACACAAGGCGCGTTTTCCCTCTATGGGTTTCAGTCTACTAAATTGACTTCTCTTATTGAATAAAAATAAAAAACTTTTCAGGTCTGTGATTCCGTTAATTAATTGTCCCAATTAATCGAACAGTTGTCTCGATTTTTTTGTTGCTAACAGCTGGCAAACTAAGAGCCGTCTGATCCCATTTTGTGGTTTTGGAATCTGGTTCTGCCGAACATACACAGCACATTGTGGTTGCTTTAGAAGCTTAGAATGTGAACCAGACATTTCCGGACTGGTTCGCTCAACAACTTCCCCAAAAGATGAGGGGAAAAGTCAAACAGGAGAAAACGCTGACGTGGAACATCCTAACCGTTTATCTAGTGTCCCTGTAAAAAGTTGAAAGTTGGCAGTTGGAACCCAGCCTTTCGATTGGTTTTTTGAATATTTTCATCGTCGCCCACGTGGGATGCGATCCTTATCTGTTGAATTAAAGGAAAATAATCATCTGTTTTTCTTATCTCTGTTTTTCTTTGTTTTGCTACCTACAGAATGTGACACGTGAATAATTTTAAGACCAACGCATTGGATGTAATAATTTTTATCTAATCTTAATCGTTGATCTCTTTATTATCCACGTGTCGCATTCTAACAAAACAAAGAAAAACATGAATGGAAAAAACAAACGATTTTGATTCAGAACTTAAAAGGAATCACGTGGATAATTAGACTGATTTGATAGGAATTCATCAGGGGGCCGTCTACGGAGACCCTCTTGGCTCTCCTCAGCCACATATTCACGTAGCACTGGGAAGTGGGACCAGTTCAACTCGATAAGAAGGTTACCACGTGTCGATATAACCAGATTGAAAATGGCATCTGGACAACTCACCCACGTCATAGAGTCTCACAGCTATGACATAACTATAATATGGGACCCATGTCTTCTAGAAGAAAAGTTTCGCTCTAGAAGCTTGGCTTGCTACTGCGATGACTGACTTTGACTACAGCTTGGGAAAGGTCGCCAATACCCAATCCTTCTCTACCAGTCGGATCTTTAGGAAATGATTTTCTGCGGTCGGATATGTTGGACTCTCTCATTAACATGTCCTCCATTGTTATTGTTTTCGCCTCCATTTTTTCGTGATGAAGAGAAGGAAGCAATGAGGAGGAGGGACCATATGATGATTAGTATTATAATAAGATTGATATATATATATATATATTTTTGGCTAATGACGAGTATTCAGACCTTCAATCAATAAATTTGTTGTTCACCAACAACACTACTCCTTTGGTTACAATAAAATTGATGTAACAATTACATACATCTTACTGAGTGGTGCTATTGCTCTAGGGTTTTGGTCACTCGATTAATCCAAGCTGTAAGAGCATTGATGTTGAAACAAAAGTACCGTCAACCAAAGATGTAAAAAGGAGATGGAAGATGATAAGCAAAGTGTGTTGAGAGTGGGAGAAGGGAGAAGGGAGAAGGGAGAAGGGAGAAGGGTGCGTGTGTTGCAAGTGGGGAGGTGGGAGATGGTGTGGCCCCAAGAAAAAAAAAAAAAAAAAAAAGAGGTGGTGGGTCCCACATATTTGAAGAATGATAAAGTATGAAAAGAGTTGGGGTATTTAGGAAGTTCAATTTTTTTTTGGGCGAGTGGTAGCAGGACGTACGTATTGTAATCTTATTTTCACTTTCTTTTAATATTAATCGTCCATTTAAGTTTAGATTAATCTAAATCATCTATTATTTTTTTATATTGTAATTGATTTCTAGTTTTTAGGGTGGAGAGATGATGGATGTGAGTATTTAACTTGTCTAATATTTTTTTATATAAATAAAAAAAAATTCAATATAAACGGACTCCTCCTTCGATTTTGTTGGGAAATCTCAATTCTCTCTCTCTCTCTCTCTCTCTCTCTCAAAATAGGATGAGAGATAAGAAAAAAATCAACATAACTATTTTCAGGCATTGAGCATATGCGAGACTTGATCACACATATCCAAATACCATGTTTACATATTAATCATCAGGGAAGGGATTTGGACAGTAAAGTTTGCATGTATGGCAAAAGACAAATTTGAATTTATAAAGTGCACAAAGCTGTTGAATATTTAGGATTTTATTATTACTTATTGGGTAGATATTATTAACCTATGAGAATTTACCATGGATGCAAATCTTCACTGAAATTGGTAAACAAAACTTCAACTAGACTGGAGAGCGGTGAAAAATGAAGAAGAAAGAATGAACAACCTTGAAGAAGAAGCAAGGAGCGAAAGAAAGAGAAGATCGAGATTTCTAAGCGGAATGAACAGACGAATCCGCTTATATTGGGATTATTATTATTTATTTATTTAAATATTAATAATATTAAACAGAGTTGTAACTGTTTACAACTCTGTTAGCAGGATTAACATATTTAACACGTGTCAATCATATCACTTACGTGAACATTCACTGAGCTCCGAACGTTCCGCATTCCTATTTTTCTGCATATACCGCTACCATTTTGCCTTTTTTTTTACTTAGTAACTATGAGTAATAAATAACTTTAGGGTAGTATTTTTTTTTTTTAATCTTAACTTATAGATGAAAAACATATTTAAACCTACCTATATTGTAACCAATTTTATTATTAATTGATCTAAGTAATAACCCCAAAAAGAAAACCGTGAAGGAGAAGGATCCACACCATAGAAGGCTCCGATCCCTGCCTCTCTTCATGACTCACGAGTTAAAGTTTGTAACTCATTATCTCAATTACGGTCCTAGGGTTTGGAGTATTCAGATTTGGCATCCCTTAATAAGAGAGGAAAAATCATCGGTAATAATTTAAAGGAGAAAAGAATGCTCCCTAGTCGCATGACCCCTATGCCAATGGGGAGCCAATGAAGGAATGCACATGGGCATAAATAAGGGATGGGTTTTTGGGTTCCATAGGGATGGGGATGTCATTTTCTCGACCTCTATGATTGGGCACAAGAGCCACATGACTAGGGAATATTCATTTCCCTTAATTTAAAATATTTGAAATGTCCTCCATATGATTAAAAAACATTAGTAATAATTTTTGGGAAAAAGAAAACTAACCGCTTGCCTGTGTCAATACACTGACCCCATGCATTGAAGATCCTTTTGCATGACCTTCGTGATGGCACAATGGCCATGGAAGCGGGTAACATTCTCTTGCCCATAATTTATTTAAAAGAAGATGATTCTAAAAAAAAAAACTGCATAGAGGAATGCAAACAGAATGTTAGAAGGCAATGAGATCATTTCCCTAATTTAAAATCTTTGAAATGTCCAACAAATGATTATTATTATTATTATGAAAAATGAATTCTATGTGGGAGCGTGGTCCCAGCAACAAGGCCCTTGTCAATGAGATTGAAAGTGCGGGCATCAATCAGGAGGGGTGCTCTCCTAGACAAGGAATGTGTTCCCTTATTATTAGGGTGAGAGAACCCTATCGGTTTCGCATAAAAAATATCGGACTAGCGGACCAATGAAAGGGCATGTGGGAGCATATTCAATACACGCCATAAGGGGTAATGCGATCTTTTATTGCACCAAACTAGCAGGATTCTTTTTTTCTTATTATTATTATGGGATTGAATTCCCTATCCGAATTCATAGAATACGTTAGAGCCTCCCTTGGTCTATCTCTCACCTCTCACGGTAGGGGCATATATAAGATGTGACATTTCGTTATTATTATATGTCACTATTGATAAACATCAACTTATATTCTACAAATTAATTTAGCTTCATAACTTTATATAAATGATAAGAGGTTAAAAGTTAATGGCTGCCACCTTCTATTTATCTTTTCAGAGAATTATTCAATATTGTACACTAAAATAAACATTACGATTGACTCTTGGAGCATTTCTACAAATATATATACGTGGAAAGCAATCACTCACATATTTATGTTAAGAATCAAACATACCAGTTGGGAATAAACTCAAATTGATTGCATTATCTTCTCAGCCATCATTCCTTCTAATATTCTCTCTAAATTCTCTGGTGTGAAACAAGCTCAAATCGTCCTAAGATTCTGTTTGATTTTTCAAGAGAAATTTAAAGAGAAGTAAAATAAAATTTTCAAATTTAAAAAAGAAATTTTAGTAGTTATTATCTCATGTGATTGTGTAAATTATATAAAATTTTCATCATATTTTGTATTACATGTAATTTATATCTTACATGTTATAGCAAAGGGTTTTAGATGCAAAGTAGAGTGAAATTTAATAATCAAGTATAGAATGATTTGAAGTTAGTAATTGTTACGATCCCATATCAGCTTTTGGGGTTGATTCCACATCGTTTTCCTATAATAATTGATGTGGGTTAATATGGTCTTGGGTCCCCTCACTTTGTAAGCCGATTTATGGGGTTGAATTCTTCTAGGACAATAACAGTGATACCAGACGAGCCGATCCTCAACCTAAGTACCTGAGTGAGAGTCGCTAGGAAAAGATTACCTGCCGCCAAGCATAAACCTTGAAATAGAGTAAAAGCCTCTTAGAAAGGGCTACCGAATCCGGAGTGGGCCGTCGTGGACGTCGATTCGAAAGCGTGGTGGTATGTTACAATCCCATATCAACTTATGGGGGCTGATGACACATCGATTTCCTATGAAAATTGATATGGGTTGATATGGTTTTGGGTCCCCTCACTTGTAAGTCAATTTATGGGGTTGAGTTCTTCCAAGACCGTAATCAACTAATATAGTCATATAGGGTAACAATTACAAAAATTTGTTCTTAAATTTAAAATTTTCATCTCGCCTTCCCTATAATTCTCTTTGAAACCAAATTTTTCGTAGAATAGTAGTTACAAAATTTTTTTTCTAAGATTTGAAATTTTAATTTTATTTCCTTTTATTTTATTTATTTTATTTTTTTACTTTTTTTTTGCAACCAAATGGAACATATGTAAATTTGAAACTAATGGATAAGGACTTCATCAAATTAATATCAAACAAATTGTATTACTAGCTCTTAGTGATTTTTGCAGTGACAATGCGAATTTTGTTTTAGCAAATCTGAACATAAAGTCATAAATGATATAACAAATTTGCAAGAAAAAGGTACTATGGAAGATGATTGTACAAGGAAACAAAATATTTAATAATGGGAATATAAGAGAATAAAATAAAAATGTTAATGGGTTGGGATCTAGAAGGAAGAAAATGCCAAAATCAATTAATTTAGGTGTGGAAACATCTTTGGTACATATAATTAAGTCCACAAATGAGGTTCTTCTAGAAGCATTCTTTATTTGTAATAGAAGCTACTCAAAATTAAATATTAAAACGTGAAACGCGATAAACGAATTGCAATCCTCTAGTAATCACTTCCCTTGAGATTATAACTGAACATAAATGGATAGCAATTAATGAATTGGATTGAGTACTGGTTCACCGATATATTAAATAGGAAAAAAGACTCTATGGGAGGATGTAGGCACTTTGAACCTTTCCCCATTAAATAAATGAAAATAGAAGTCTATGTAGATAAAATTATCTTGTTGGTATGTGATGGAATGCTAGTCAACGATATACTTTCGCGAAAGGAAACACACGATGCCATCGTGTGGATACTCTTATATGCCTTCTCAAAAATCACCATGGAATCCTCTCTCTCTCTCTCTCGTTGTTGTACGATTCAACACTTTCCCCCCTTCTTATTCACCATCTACCCAACCGTTGGAATTACTAAAACATAAATATTGGCGTGAGATGACATTTTTCCCTTTTCATACATTCTAAGATATATATTTTTTAATTCCTTTTTGCCTTCTAGGTGGTCAGTTACATAGACTAATACCATTGTTACAGGGAACAAATACCGGAATAAGACCAAACAGCCCTATCCGTAAACAAAGATAAATATTTTTTAATTCCTTCTTGCCTTCTAAGAATTTCAATGATTATAAAGTTTATCACTTTACGATACGCGTCCAAGATTAATTTATGATTTTGTGATCTTAATTGAATAATTTAGTGATCTTAACCAAACTCTCTCTCTCTCACTTACCCCTTCAAAACTCCAAAGTCACAAGTTTGAATTCTAAGGGTTTTTGAAAATTTAAAAATTGAAAAGAATATTGACAAGCTCCAGCAACCCACAAATGACTGGTCTCCACTAGGATCTTCAAGACTCCAGGAAAGAGAGTGGAAACCACCTAGAGGGTCCAAGCCCATTGGAATCTTCCAATAGTCACTAGACTTGGGCCATTCTTCTTTCGTTATCATCATGAGCTGTGAGGCGCTTGTTATCTTCCAAGTTCCAGGTCGCCAAAAGCTATACATTGGGAGAGCCAATGTGAGATAACTATGTCCACGTTGGATGGGTCCCTGATACGACTTACAGGGGAAGGGAAGGGCTGCTTCTAGAAAGTAATAACTTTTCTGCTTCTCATTTCAATTTTTTTTTCCCATTTATACACAATCATTACATTCCCTTTTCTAATTACTTCCGTTATCTAAGACCACCTCAGATTATTACACGTAATCCTCTAGGACGATGTGTCTGCTTCGTGGCCTTGTGCTCCTTCGCGAAGGCAAGATCGTCGTGTTTTCTTCCTGGTTCGTGCCCTCATCAGGTGCCATGTGGTCCAGTTGAATCATGTCATTACCTTCCCTTTAGCTGATAACCTTGAGGATAAGGTTCAGCTGTGGAAATGCTTGATGCAGTGCAGTGACATCCTCCCATGAAGCTTCCTCTAAAGGCAAGCCACACCAATGCACCAGAGCTTGTTTGATAAGGTGGCCACGGTGATGGATGTGATGAAAATTTAGAATTGGTCGGGAACTGGGGAGTTGGCCTCATCAGCAGGTGTAATAGGCAGAGAGCAGGGCTGTGTGGTAGGATCTCCGATACAATTCTTTAGGAGAGAGAAATGGAACACCGGGTGAATCTTCAATGCCTCTGGTAAATCCAGCTTGTAAGCCACCTTTCTTATACTAGCCAGAACTCGGAATGGACCCAAAAATTCCCAACTTCTGATGCGCTCGACGAGCCACCGTCTGTTGCCGATAAGGTTGGAGTTTAACAAAGACTTATTCTCCCACCTCAAATTCCCTTTCTGTTCGCCCTCTATCAACTTGTAGGTTCATGCAATCTTGTGCCCGAATAAGGTTCAATTTCAGAACGTGAAGTGATCTCTGGATTGGAGTTCCCTATTGACTGCTTCATTTAAGGAGGCTTCTGGAATGTATCAAGTTATCGTTGGGGGTTGTCAGCCATACAAGGCCTGAAATGGGGTCATTCTCGATGCGGTGTGGAACGAGGTTTTGTATCAGAATTCAGCCCAATGTAAGAACTTCACCCATTGAGTTGGCGTCTCTGCGACAAAGTTTCTCAAATACATTTCGAGGCAGCGGTTCAAAACCTCGGTTTGCCCATCGATTTGGGGATGATAGGAGCTGCTCATACAGAGTGTCGTTCCCTATAATCGGAACAACTCACTCCAAAACTTGCTAAGGAATAGGGGGTCATGGTCACTCACTATTGAGCTGGGGAAACCATGGAGCTTTGCGATTTCTGTAGCAAATACCTCTGCGAATGGAGTACTAGTGAAGTTGTTTGACAATGTGCTGAAATGCACATATTTTGTCAATCTATATGGCACTCTTAACCCCGGAGTTGGGCAACCCCGTAATGAAGTCCATTGAGATGTCTTCCTATATTTGTTCAGGCACGGGCAGAGGTTGTAGGAGTCTTGCTAGTGGTGTGGTTGTGGGTTTCATTTGTTGGCATGTCCCACAAGAAGCCACATATTGCTTAATAAAGGCTTGAATCCCCTTCCGGAAAAAATTGGTAGCAACTTTTTTGAATGTTCTGAGAAAACCAGCAATTCCACCCAATTGGTGATGTATGAAACTTCTTCAAGAATATCTCACGAAGAGGAGAATCAGCAACCAAGACGAGGCGCTGATTGTAGTATAGCAGTCCATTCTGATGGGTGTACCCCATGTATGCGCTCTGGAATTCGTCACTGGAAAGCACTTCTTTCTTCAATTGATCAAGGAAGTTCAGAGTAGGAGTAGAGAATGCCAACGAAATCGAGGTCGGAGCGGCCACTCGCGACAAGGCATCCGCTACTAAGTTCTCCTTCCCTGGCCTGTACACGATATCAAATGCAAAACCCACAAGTTCGGATACCCAATGCTTCTAAACAGGTGTTTGTATAGTCTACTCCGTTAAATCCTTCAAACTCCTTTGATCAGTGACTGTGGTGAACTTTTGTCCCAAGAGGTAATGCCTCCAGCGCATGACTGCTTGCGAGATCGCGTACATTTCGTGAACATATGTGGACGACACCCTCATCTTGGGAGACAACTTTATTACTGAAGTAGCCAATTGGACGCCCATTCTAGTGTAGCAACACACCGATGCCTTCCCCTGAGGCTCCATAGTGAATGGTAGAGAAAAGTCGGGTAATGCTGATACAGGGGCGGTCGTCAAGGCTCTTTGTAACGTTTCAAACGCAATTTATGCGGCTGTGGTCCAAGAGAAGGTGCCTTTCTTCAAGAGATCAGTGATTGGGGCTGCAAGATGGGCATAGCGACGTATGAACCTGTGGTAGTACCCTATGAGACCCAAAAATCCTCTTAGCTCTGTCAAGTTGCTGGGCACAGGCCAGGTGAGTACCGCTACTATTTTCGAAGGATCCACCACCACGCCTTGAGCTGAAACAATATATCCCAAATAATCGATGGTTGTTTGAAGGCACACTTGGAGCGTTTGGCATGGAGTTGATGTCGCTGCAGTAGGTTCAAAACTTTTTGGAGGTGGAGCAGATGATCTAACCATGACTGACTATAGACCAACACATCGTCGAAAACCACCAATACAAATTGTCACAGGAATGGGCGGAATATGGAGTTTATTGTGGATTGGAATGTCGACGGTGCGTTGGATAGGCCTCGGGCATGACCAGAAACTCGTGGTGCCCTTCATGCATTTTAAACGCCTGTCTCGTATGAGAATCTGATGGTAACCAGACCTAAGATCAAGTTTGAAGAAGTATTTGGCTCCGTGTAACTCATCTAGGAGTTCGTAAACTGTGATGGCGTTCAAAGCCCGATAGTCCATGCAGAACCTCCATGTCCCATCCTTCTATTTGACCAGTAGGACCAGCGAAGAAAATGGGCTCATACTTGGCGGATTATTCCTGTGGCCAACATCTCAATAACTAGGCACTCAATCTCATTGTTCTAAAAGTGCGGGTAATGATACGACCTTACATTGACCGGATGTGCTCCTAGTTGCCAGTGAATGGCGTGATCCTAGCTTCATGATGGTGGTAATCCCGTTGGAGAAGCAAACACTGAATCAAATGATGGTAACAAGGTTTGAAGCTCAGGACTATCACAACTAAGTGTGGAAGTAGGAGTCTGTCGGAGCTCTAGCTGAAACAGAGTAACCAATTAATCGGTTTCCTTGAGGCGTCGGACAGCTTGACATTGCAATTGGTACAATGCTTGTAATGACTCACCCTTCCGCATGATGCATTTCTCCCCTTCCATAAATTCCAATGTTAGTTGACTGTAAGTAAAGAGAACAGGACCAGTTGGGTCAACCATTGAACCCCTAGCACCAGGTCTGCTCAAAAAAGTGGTAAAACTAAGGAAAATAATCCTCTGTTTTTTCTCATCCCTGTTTTTTCTTGTTTTGTTACCTGCAGAACACGACACGTAAACAATTTTAAGACCAACACACCAGATGTAATAATCCTCACTCAATCTTAACCGTTAGTCTCCTTGTTGTCCACGTGTCACGTTCTGTAGATAGCAAAACAAGGAAAAGCATGGATAAGAAAAACAGAGGATTTTGATCCTATTTAGAGTGGGTCTTGGAACATCCGATACTTTATATGTATCGTTGCGCGTATGTTATGAATGTATTGGGTTTTGTCGATTTTATGGATTAGAAATGGGTAACCATCCATCCGTCTCGCCCGCCCACCACTACTTTGGAAGTGGATGGTGGGTAGGTAAAGCTACAGATTTTTGACCGGCTTTACAACTATATCTGACTCTAAGATGGTCTCCTGATCGTTGAAAAAACGGGAGGTGGAAGCTCATCCACGTGTATATGGATGCATTCAATTTAAATCTCATAAATAATTTGCGGTAGAGGTAGGGGAGAAGGTTTCTTGTGTTGTTGGTCCAAGTGAACGAATTTATGCATCGGTTAGTTTTGTCATATTTTTTAATTTGAATTTCTTTTACGTTAGAGGACCCAAGTTTTGTCATATTTTAAAATTTGGATCGAATCAATTAAGATCGCCTGAATGGATAGGAATTAACCAAGATCCATCTCTAATCCTAGATCAATTTGATATTGATTCACTGATAAAGTATAAGGGTAAAATGGTCTAAAGGATTAATCTTGAATTTTTATTTTATTTTTAAATCAAAGGTAATCATTCGATCCAAATCATTGACATTGGCTAAGATTGATCCAGATATCAATTCTGAGTTTTAAAACCTTTGTCCAAATAAACTTCAGCCAATAGATTAAAAGATCTAGGATTATGAATACACTATGTAGATAACCAAGAGTAACCCCCTCTCTCTCTCTTCATCAAATAGATTAAAAACATATAGGATTATGAATACATTATACAGAGAGCCAAGAGTAACTCTCTCTCTCTCTGATCTACATCTGTATCCTGATATGGCCATTTGGAGCTTACTTCTCTTCTACAAGCTATGGATTCAGATTTTTTCAATTAAGTATATCATATGATTTATATATCCACCAGTACTCAACTAACATAATCAAATGACACAAAGTTATAGCTCATGCAATCAAACATAATTTGCAATAGCCCACCAAAGTACCAATGAGGCAACCAAACTAGAACTATATGCTGAACGTTAGGTACCGTTCTCCTCAGGGGTTCAGTTGGATATGTTGTGTGCTGAATCTATACAATTGGAAGGCCTCGTCAATGGTCCCCTCTCCTATATTTCAGGTCTTCCAGGGGAATAAGTCAAGGTGATCCTCTTTTTTTCAGATTTATTTGTATTATGTGCTGAGGTTCTTTCCTCCCTCTTGTCATTGCACTTGAAGTAAGTAGAATTCAAGAAATCAGAATTGATAGACGGGGTGAAAAAATTTCTCACATGAATTTTGCCGATGATCTTATTTTATTTGGGAAAGCATCCACGTCTGAAGCTAGACCTCTAGATAATATTATGAAATCTTGTTATAAGTATTCTGGTCAGACTACTAATCTCCACGAAACTTCTCTTTACACCGAAGGGAATCAATCTAAGGTGATAGTAAGTTATAGTAAGTTAGCTTCAAAACCA
Organism: Macadamia integrifolia; assembly: GCF_013358625.1. NCBI lineage: Eukaryota > Viridiplantae > Streptophyta > Magnoliopsida > Proteales > Proteaceae > Macadamia > Macadamia integrifolia. The sequence continues at coordinate 105,908 of NW_024868523.1, read as the reverse complement.
GATAAATTGGAAATTGGAAGTGGAACTGTCAAATTCGGAAGTAAGCCAATGAGTGTTAAGACTTACAATAGTTGGTCAAGGTCTTGTCTTCCCATGTAAATTGAGAGTTGGTTGTTGAGAGCTTCTGATTTTGGAAAGAAATTATCTCGAATGGAGAGACTGATTATACATCAAATGAATGCCTTAAGTGAGATGCCTTTGGAGGGAGCAGCAATGCTTTTGATGATCAAGTGGAGGAACTAAATGAACTAACTTGCTTGAGGAACTAAATGAACTCATGAAGGGAGGAGCCTATGCGTAGATCGATCTTTTGATATAGAATTTATATGGTATCATAGCCAGGTTCTCTCTAATTCTCTTTGGTTCTATCCTTCTTAGTCATGTCTACGTGTAAAGTGGTTCCGATCCCAATCCACCTACACGTGAGAGGGAGCGTTAGTCTTATTAGTCTCACATTGATTCCGAGTGAGACAATCCCTTTCTTTATATACCTATGAACATCTCCTCTTACCAGATCAATCTTTTGAGATGAAAATTTATAGTAAATTTTATCACCTAGTTTGGTTAAAGATTTGGAAATTGCTTATAGCTTATAAAGTCAAATTCTAATATGGAAGATTGTGCATAAAAAATTTATTTCCTCCGGATTTACTTAATAATAGAGCTTTCGAACTTCTCATTCAATGCTTGCTACATCTCACCAATATGCTGAGTATTGAACATCTCTTCAAAGATTGCCTAGTTTTGGTAAAGAAGGGATTGATGGCATTTGTTGTAAGTCATCGAATCATTTCATTTATTGTTTCTCTGCTAGAATTGAATGGAATTATACACTTGTTGCCAAATCTCTCTTATTTTATCTTAGGCTATGTTTGGTTGTAAAAAGAATTAAAGGGAATGAAAGTGAAATTTTTATACTTGAAAAAGAAATATAGGTAATCATTATCCATGTGACTCTAACATTAACTTCAAATCATTCCATATTTGGTTATAGAATTTCACTTTACTTTGTATCTAAAACCCTTTGCTATAATATGTAAAATGAAAATTACATGTTAAATATATCATTACTAAATATGGTTAAAAAAATTAAGCAGTGTATACAATCATATGGGGTAATGATTATAAACATTTCTTAAGTATGAAAATTTCATTTCCCTTCCCTTTAAATTCCCATCGTAACCAAACGAAGCCTTTAGAAAGGTTTTTGACATGTAATCATCATCAAGAGTGATAATTTACTAATAGTGAATCTCCTCAATCTGGACGTCTCTTCCATTCCTTAGAGGATTTCTTTTATTATATTAGATTTCGATCCTATATATGTATAGCTAGACTTTTTATAAAGTTATTTTCAGCATATTCTCCATAAGGCTAATTTTACAACTGATGTTCTTCCTTCTCTAGGTGCCAGGGAATAGTTAGTTTCTATTTGGGTTGAATATTCTTCACCTTGTATGTCTCCTCAATTGTACTCTTGACTTTTATGGAACTTTGTTCCATTGTTAATAATTTTTTTTTATCAGAAAATTTGTTTGGGACTTTGCACTTGGACTATATTTGATTTTATTATTTCAGGTTTATTTTATGGCGCCTCTGAAGGTGAACATGTCATTCGTTTGGCCAAATAGATAAGGGTTTTCAATTGGTTGTCCAGGTTTTGGTGATCCGGCTAACCGAAATCCTTGACACATGGTGGCTTACATCGAAATCGACTGATAAGTTAATAAGGGCCCGTTTGGTATCGTTTCTGTTCCAGAAACGCCGTTTCGTGTCAAAAACAAAAATTTCAATTTCTGTGTCAAAACGCAGTTTTTAAACGAAAAAATGGTGTTTCAAAATTTCAGATTTTTATTGAGAATTTTTTTTTTTTTTTTTTTGTAAAATGGAACGAAACGGGACACGGAACCCTTTTGGATTCCGTCAATCGTTTTTTTTTTTTTTTTTTTTCACTTTTTGTTCCAAAAAAACAGAAACGGACCATAAGTGCACCAAACAGAAGATTCCGTTTTTTCGTTACAATAGAACGAAAAAACTCCAGAAACGTTTTTTTAGAACGATACCAAACGGAGCCTAAGTCTTTGAAATTAAAATCAATTAGCTATTGATCCAGACAATTTTTAGTCTATTATTAGATTTTGATTTTAGTCCTTATTGGTATCAATATATAAAAAACTTGTATAGTTAGTATCTAAACTCTAATTAGCACTTTGAATTGTGTGTGTATATGTGTTTATTTTCCAATTATAATCAATTAACCCTATGATTATGTGTCCATATGTGTTTATTTTCCAATTATAATCAATTAACCCTATGACTAAGTACTTAAATAAATAATAAAAAATATCTAAACATAAGATAGATGAATTGAAATTCTGATTAAAATATCTAACAAATGGCAACTAGTTGATGGCTGTCATTCCCTCGATATAAGGGATTTTTTTTTTTCTTTTTGGTGACTGAAAAAAAAAATAAAAGAAAAATAAAAGATATATTGGACGGACCAAACAGGCTAGCCAAGGGAAATGATCCTAACCCAAGAAAATCAGCCTAGAAAGAAAGAGACTAAGGCTCTGTACTGTAACATTCTAAAAAATGGGTTCTAATGTTTTTTCATTTTTTTGAAACAGAAATGAGGTAAAACCTATATGGGAAGCCCGGTTCAATTTCTTGTTTTTTTGAAATGAACCGGGCACTTATGAGACTTTTGAATCCATTTTTTGGAGCATAAAATACTTGCTTTTCACTTTTAGAATTCATTCTAAGCAAAAGGCACCGAAATATGTATCACTTATAAGTTATGAAGGGTAAATGGGGAAATTACCCTCAAAACATAACTTTGTTATGTTTCAAGGAACCCTAACCCCATTTTCACTTGCAGGAGGCGAGAGGCGAGAAGGAGGTGAGAAGGAGACAAGAGGTGAGAAGGAGGCGAGAGGCGAGAAGCTCTGCTCGGTACAAATTTTCTTGTCTACCATCTTCGATCTACCATCTTCAAGGTAAATGAAGATCTCTCTCTCTCTTTCTCTTTCTCGTTCTTTTTTTTCCCGCCTCTGCAAGACTACAACTCTCCACGCCACTCTTCAAACTTGAAACTGACTTAGAACACCTCCATTTTCCGCCATTGTTTCACCTCTACCTACTCCATCGCTCTTCCTGCTAACAGCGAAGAAGTACAAAGGAAGGTAAGGATTCAAATTAACTTCTTCTCCTTCTTCCCGTCTAATCTCTCGTCTCTGCCCCCTCCCCCTGTGTTTCCAAGAAATCGATTCTTTGATTCCTGTTATTATTAAAGTTTAAGCTCACATTCAATTCGATGTATTGGCGACTTCCTGTAACGATCTTCGAATTTGATTAGCCAAGATGGAGGGGGACGGAGATTATTCCGACGAAGAAGATTACTTGTTGACTCCAGATTCGGACATGAGCGTTAGCGATGAAGGTATCAACGGAGATTATTCCGACGAAGAAGATTACTCGTCGACTCCAGATTCGGACATGAGCGTTAGCGATGAAGGTATCTCATTAGTATATTACTTTTCTTGTAAAGAAGTTTAATTTATCGGAAAAAAAGATCATAAAGAAAGGGATAAATCTTTGAAAGATTGGTCGGATTGTAAGATAGAAACAGAGAGGTATTATCATCTTCTGTCTATGTAGGTGGAAGTTCTCCGCCTGAACCTCCGGCAGCAGAGGAAGTGAGGGAATGCATTGATTGGGACCAACAGAACAGTGACTTTCTAGAGAAACTATTAGAAGAAGAAGATGAACAGGAGGATAAAGGAAAAGTTGTGATCGAAATTAGTGACGATAATGATGTTTCTGATCGGGACCAAGAGAACCTTGACCTTCTAGAGAAACCATTAGAAGAAGATGAACCAGAGGCTAAAGGAAAAGATGTGATCGAAATTAGTGACGACAATGATGTTGTTGATATGGAGATATTCTTATTTGTCTCATTCAACTTAAGTTATTTGGATAATAATGATTTTCATAACTTAGAATTTATTAAAAAACCATTGACTATCCTTAGATTTTATTTAAAAATCACAACTTTGACACCCATGGTGAAGATGACACTTTATGTAAATATTGGTTTCTAACAGAAACGATTCTGTTAAGTATGAACCATACATGTTTCTGTTTCTTTCAGGTTACAAAATCAATTTTTTTTTACGATTACCATACAAAATTTAAGATGCAGAATCACTCCAAAAAAATAGAAATGCAAAAAAGTGTGCTAGCCCCAAAATCATGTTAAAAAAATAGAATCGTTACAGTACAGAGCCTAAAAGAGGGACAACTAGCATAGAAAGGAACAAACAACAAAAGAAAGTAATGATACACCAAAAAAGAGGGGAGAGGGAGTAAACAAGCAACAAAGACCTAATCGATGACACACCCAAAAAAAAGGGGTTAGAGGGGAAAAACATTCCACAAAGAGTTGGAAGATGATACAACAAAACTAAGGGGAGGGGGAAAAAGAGAAGGTCCCATGACACCGAGAGATGTCTATTTTTGATTGTATACAAACATCACATTTGAGGAAAATTTTATTTCTAACTTCAAAAGATATAGTATCCCAGTCTATTCCAAAGTGCGCAAAGAGGGAGTCCATCTTCTTTTGCTTCTTTCCCATTGGATATGATAGATTACTATATTAAAAGCCAACTTTCCAAGAGAGTCACATGAGGTTTTACCATTAATATATATATATATATATATATTTAAATTCATCTCTTACACTATATATTTAAATTCATCTCTTACACCCATGCCCTAATTCTGTCAAATTTGAACTTTATAAATAGGTGATGCACAGTGTCAACACCGATGACTTGTGGATAGCAACAGTTTACTGTGTCTAGAAGGAAGAAATGACCCCTCTTGCCAATGCAGACTTCATTGGGACACCCAAAAAAGTTTCAAACCTCCCAAGCCTTGGTGGTAAGTGACCCGTACACCTCTCTCACATGACTACCATGTATGGTAAACACTCTCCATATGACCGTGCATAAGTCCATAGGGAAACCACCTTAGGTGTTGGCAAAAAGGGCTGGAAACCAACTAAGTATAGTAGTTGGTACTATCCAACGGCTGGACAATGACCTACCAGTGACACTTACTGGTGGGTTCACATGGCCAAACTACCGAGTTAAGCCAATTTGGCCAAGGCCCACTGGGCAGACAAACGGGCTTTAGTTAATATGGCTATAAATAGTAAAAATTATTTGAGGACAGTTTTGTACTTTCCAGATTATGGTTTTTTTGCTATATATTTGTAGCGATGGTTTCTTTCTCTATAATGAAAGCAATACTAAGAGGTGTGAGGACGAGTGTTGTAACCATATTCCCCATTAATAGTGAAACAGGATCTCATCTTATCAAAGACGTAGGCAATCTTGTCGAACCTCATAAATCTGTGTGCGTTGCTTGTTCTTGTTTTTCCATTATCTTCTGCATCATTTTAGGATTATGTTTCTACACAAAGGAGCGACCTTTAGCATACCTAAGAGCAAATATGGTGGGGGGTAGGATGCAATCTCTTGCCTTCCTAGACTTAACGCTAAACCCAATGGCTGGCTGCCTCCATTGTCCTACGAGGTAGCCCAAAGGGCACATTGATGTTATCTATCGATTAGTCCTTGCTTTGTATATTAAAAAATGAATCCTACTTGCACTGATTAATATTTTTCTCCTTAAGAAATGTTGAGATATTAGGGTTTTATAAGTATTAAGTATGTCCAAGTTAGGTCAAGTAAAAGCGTGTTTGGCCTATCCCATAACAATTTAAATGAAAAATGACAAATAATCGATATTATAATTGATTTTACATTTTCAAAGAAAAAAACGACAATCAAACAAGGGGAAAAACACAACCATCAGATGGGCTGAGGAGATGTACCACAGAACCTCATCCCCCACTCAATGGTTGTATGCATTACTATACACAAAACCTTTTGCCATCAAATAATACCTAAAAAGTGCAAAAGAAAAATAAAGTATTAACGCTTGAATATTAGCTTTTAAATTTTTAAACCTAGTTCCCCAAAGGGACAAAAAGGCGACATTAGGCCATAAGGAATCTACTTGACGAAGCATTTTATCGTCTTTTCCATGTGGCAAAGGCCTATTGGATCAAAACTTTACTATGGAAGATTTCGATGTGAAGGAGAAAATTTAATCTTGATTCTTAGTTCATTTACATGTTCCAAAATAATGAATTACAACAAATTCAACATCTTTTTTAGGGGGCAAAAGTAGGAGTTGAACACTGAGAGAAAATGAAGTATAACTGTTGAAACTTTTAATGTTCAAAATATTATTTTATTTTCAAAAGTTTTGTTAGGATATTATGTTCAAAATATTTGTTGAATGACAAACCTCTGTGAATGCCGATTGAAGTGGTATGGTCATGTTAAAAAATGAGGCCTAATTAAGGATGCCCCTGCAAGGAGGAATGACTTGATTTAGATTGAATGAGCTAAAAGAGATAGGGACAAGCCTAAAATGATCATAGGCAAAATGGTGAAAAATGATATGCTTAATCTCGATTTTGTCTCAAGTATGACCTTGGATAGAGCCTATTGGAGGCCAAGGATCCATGTAACCGAACTTTTACTGACTTGTGTAGGCTACAACTCTTCCCTCTTACTCTCATCTTCAATCCTTTCATTTCTCCCTTCCCCAACTCCATGTGGATTTTTTTCCTATTTCTTTGCCTTTTTACATATACATGTAATCAACTCCATTAAGTTGGGTTAAAGCTGAGTTTGTTGTGGTTGTTATTGTTGTATTATTATGTCTTTTCTTAATAGACACCTTGGCAAATTATTGGAAGATATGTTGAATGATCAACAACCATGTCTTATAAAAGAGACATGGTGTTTGCATGTCTCTTCCTCTCGTATAGATTGAGAGGAGGTTAAGCCCATTTCTCTAAAAAAATTTAGAGACAATGGCCCAATAAACAAGTGCAATGACTACTGAAAGAGCATGTGAGGTTGTTTTATCTTGGAAACTAATTCATAAATCTGGTTCGCACCATAGGGGGCGTCTACAGTCTTAAGGAGCAAGAGTGATTGGACTTAGCCCACCAATTCCTCAAGTTTCTCCATAAATTTTCAGGTTCATGACACTGCGTTTGGTGCTTGAATTTGTCGTCATCAACCTCTATTTGTCTATCTTTCATATAAGTATTATATTTCCCTTGTTACATGTTTTTACATGCATATTTTGAATGAATATTTTCAATGATAACAATTTATTAAATTAAATGGATTATAACAAAACATGCATTCTATAAAATTTGAACTCAATACTTACTAGGTAAAGGTGAAATCTTTTTTTTTTTTTGGCTGGTACATATCAAATCATTATCTATAATTGTGTCTTTTAACTGATTCAGACTTCCTTGGTGCATTTTTCAGAATTATAAGAGTTGTATCAATTTCTCTATTAATGTTTGAGCCAAAAAAATTCTTTATCTATCAATGGAGAATGCCTCTATTTAGTTTATGCCTAGAAGTGGAAATTCCTTTCTTCAATTTATCCCCATAAATGCAAATTCAGTTACTCATAACCTTGAACAATGAGGAAGATTATGTTGGTTCCTAGAAGGTAATATGTTTGACTCTCTAACCTTCAACTTGTGTTTTAAGGCACCCTTTCCCACTCTCTAGTTGTAGTAATCTTACTTTTTTTATCCTTTAATATGCCACATTTTTTTTTTCTAATGAGAGTAAATACAATCATTTTGTATGTGTACTAAAAAAATGTGCATGATTCCACAAATAAATAAATATACAAGATAACGATAACTTTTGATGATGACATAATGATGAATCATTTTCAAATTATTTTTGATAAAGTTTTTCCATTATCTTAAAAAGCTTTTGTGAATATGACAAGAGGAGTTGATCAAGTGATCTACCCTCAATTGGTACAAAACAAACACCAATGCTCTTGAGAGGAGTTGATCAAGTGATCTACCCTCAATTTCGTACTCCACTGAGCACTACAAACCACTAGGTCAATGGCCCAGGTTTTGAAGAGAGGGGTTTCTTTCACCCATAGTTAAGAGAGAAAACCAATAGTCCTAATTTCTTCTCTTCCACTATTGTAGAAGTCCAAAAATGCCCTTAGAATGGGTAAAGAGTCTCTTCCAAATGCAATGACAAGGATGGATGCATGAGAAGAGAGAAACTAGATCCTCTTCATCTAATTAAAACTACGCCTTAATCCTCATTCCCCCTTTTAGTAAAGTCTTCCTAGTTCATGTAGGACATGGAGTATTTTTAAAGCAGTGACTTTTGACCAAGGTTCTAAAACTCAGGATGATCATGGGATCGGTCAAGGCCGATACTATTTTGATACTAATCTAGATTGACCTAGATCTGAACGTATCAGATAGATCTACCCTTGTTTTAAAAAAAAAATCAGTTTTTATTATAATTTGACCCTTGGACCATGCTTATGTATTGAGATCGAGAAGGTCAAATTGAAGATTGATCAGAATTTAGTCAAGGTTGATACCATTTCGATCCAATCAATACTGACCGATCCGATCCGAGTTTTAGATCCATGACCTCGAATAGTTATAATCAAATATTTGTGGATAACTAAGTTGCTTAGTTTTTTCTTTTTATTTTAAACACATCTTGTCATAGCAGGCATGGGCATTTTTTATTTTATTTTTATTAACCAAGCCTAATCCTCGGGGAGACTAGCACAACAACGCACTACTATTATCTCTACTTAAATCGTAGATGCATAGATAGGGAATTGAACCTGAGACCGTGCACCTAATCCACACAATCCCTAGTTCGCCCTAACCATCTGGGCAACCCATGAGTGAGTACAAAATAAATAAGAAAAACACATACACACACACACACTCACATAATGCGTACGACAGGGTTCGATCCCACGACCTCCTTTCCTGGGTGCCAGCTCCACAAGCCGAAGCTACCACCACTAGGCTATCCTAGTGTTCGTGGCATGGGCATTTGTCTCAAGTTGAATCCTCCTACTGCATTGTAGAGCTCATTGCTATCGTTGGATATGTATGTCCATCAAACTAGATTTATTAATAAAGTTATTTAATTCTATTTATGCATGATATTTATTTATTGGGCTTGTCAGTTATTCCATAGGTTTTCATCCAAAATTATTCTCGATTAGGGATAGGATTGGACATACTGTTCATATGATCATTACATTGTACATCACTAGGGATATGATTCCGGTACATAAATGTAAGTACATACATATATTGTGTGTGTATAGAAAAGAATTTGGTAAGAATTGAGCATATATTATAGTCAGTTGTGTCAGGATGAGATTCGCACCCATCAATTGCCCTTTGACCTGAGAGATCCTATTTGTTACAGTCATAGTTATTAAGGTGGTAAGGCGACGGAGGCGATTGAGGGTCTTTCACAGCGTCTTAACGATAAGGCGCTCATAAAGTATCACCTTATTGATTAAAGCGTTCTTGTGTAATTTTTTTATAAAACCAATCTATTTGACTCAAAATCCTAGTTAAATCTTATTACTCATATGCTAAATAAATATTAAATGTTCATACTTCATACCAATGCAAGATATTCAACAAGAAAACAAATCAATAAAGTGAATAAACTAAGTTCATCTTCATCAATCATCAATCATCAATCATCAATCATCAATCATCATTCATCATTCATCATTCATCAATCATCATAATATATTAACATATAATATAAATACATAATTATGAAACAAAATTATAAATATAAAGAAAAGAAAACATAAAATATACAAGTATTTATTATACTTACCTCTATGATGCCAGAATGAGTGCCTAATCCCTAAGGTTATCCACTATATTTCTACTCCTGTCAAAGAAGTAATTAGGAACTTAGAATTGAAAAATATCTAAATTAAAAATCAAGATACCAAATTAAATGGATGAGAAGTGACTAACCTAGAGATTTTGAATCATTCTAAAAATCTTCAATGAAAAAAAAACAAAAAATAAACTAAAATGCTAAAAATTTAGTAAACAATGAAAGTCAAATACTTAAAAGTCCAAAGACTCAAAATACTTTAAAATTCAAAAACTCAAAATACTTTAAAGCTCAAAGACTCAAAGACTAAAAGTTCAATCCAAATTAGTAATTAAATTAAAATCTTCTTCTTCTTCTGCATTCTGTTGTTGGCTTGCATCATTTGGAGCTATGCCATAATTGTCCTTAATATTTTCCATCATAGTCTACCAACGGTGATCAACAATCCTATAGTTTTCTTCCATTTTCTTTCATTGTCTCTAAAAGAAAAATTTATGTTCTTCTTTGCCACTTGCATTGCCATATATATTTCAAGCATAGCAGACACCTTATCACCATCTACTATCCTCAAGAGTTGAAGAAGAGGCTGTGATGCTTTTATGTCCATCACACTATTCCAGAATGTTCTAGCAAACACAATACCAGAAGCTTTCTTCCCTATCTCTATAAATGTAAGCTTAGAACAGGACCATTCATCATCAATAAATAATTTTTTCAAAGATTCTTTGTGCTTGTGTAAGCTCTAGTGTATTAAAAAAGAAGAGGCAAATTTAGTCACTCTAGCCCTCATTAAGTCTCCCTCTGTTTTTTGCCTCATAGAGTCTAGAAGGTGAGTGTGTCTATAGATGAATGCAGTTAATTTTCTGCCCTTCGATATAACAGACATATAAAAACACAATTTGCCTATGTCCTCCATCATAAGTTCTATGCAATGAGTTGCACATGGACTTCAAAACAACTTCTTCCTTTTCTCCATTAGTAGTCGACCCGTTGCAACATAGTTGGCAGCATTATCATAGACTACTTAAACCACATAATCTTCACCAATCTCTTCAACCTTACAATCAAGTAGCTTAAATAATATTTCAGCTATTTGTGATTAGTTAGATGCATCCACATACTCCAAAAAAAAAGTCTCCTCCAGACAGTCAACAAAAAAATTAATTAGGTGCCTTCCTCTCCTATCTGTCCACCCATCAGACATGAGTGTGCACCCATATTTCCTCCAATATCCTTGATACTTCATCTTTAACTCAAAAATTTTATTATTTTTAGACTTCAATAGAGGCCTCCTATAGTTATGATATGAAGGGGGCTTGAAACTTGGTCCATATTAACCAATAGCCTCTACCAATTCCTCAAAATTCCTTAACTTCAAAGCATTAAATGGACACCACTTTTATAAGTCCACCTTGTAAAGTAAGAACGGAGTTTATCTCTTTCTTTTCTCCTCTTACACGGTTCTCCATTGTTGTCTAATGTGGACCTTTATCCAGCCTATCTGCAACCACTTCTTCAAGAGTCCTTCTCACATGCTTATCCATGGGACCCCTTGCTTGTTGTTTGGATTGTGCCTAAATGATAGTTCTAAATTTTCTTGAAGTTGTCCCGGAGCTAGGGATAGGACATGAGACCCCCAAATCGGATACTATATTATGTTGTGGTCCCGTTACTTCTGTAGGTTCATCACTAACATCCAAATCATCCAAACAATCAAGGTTCCTCATTCTCTGGTTCTTCAAAATTGCATCTCTCGGCTCTTTTGCAATTGCTTTTGTTGTTTTCACACACTTGGCTACATCTCCACAGCCACCAATAAGATATTGCTTCAATCGTTTTATTCCTCCCTTGACATCCATCTCACAAAGGGTACACTTAATCCAATTTACGTCTGATACGTCAGGCCAGTACCCCTATTTCTATCTAGGATCATTTGATTTAGCTCTCCTTTTTGGATATGTGCTTCGATCAATCGTTGACTGTGCAGTACTAGTATTTTCACCCCCACTGCTACAACCAACTATTTCCATAGATGAGTAGATGAAAATTTGTTTACAAATACAATGATACACATTTACACATTAGACAAAATAGAATATTGTTAAAGAAAGACAGTAGAAGATTTATTTGCTTTACGCTTTTGAAAGCATTGACTAAACTACAGCTGAGAACTAGCAAACAAATTAAAAATTGAAATAAAAATAGGGTAGGTTAAGAACAAAATCCAATTCAGCAATTGTCCAACTGATGACCTACTTATTGGCAATCTAACAGAATAAACTAGGCAATAATAAACTAATATATAGCTACATATAAGAGGCTATAAGCATATTGAAATATTGAATTAATTAATTAAAAATAGAGCCACAGGAATAACAAAAGAAAATGAAAAAAAAAAAAAGGAATCGTATGCAGATTGTAGAAGTTGCAGAACAGAGGAAGAATGAAGATCAAAATAAGAAAGAGAAATAAGGGAGAAGAAAGAAGAAGGGAAAAAAAAAACACATTACAGAGCTCAATCGCTCATCTGCTCAGTGACGGACAGAAGAAAATGAAGAAGAAAGAAGAAGGAAAAAAAAAAAAAAAAGGTATCGTATCATTCGTATGCAGAAATTGCAGAACAAAGGAAAAATGAATATCAGAATAAGAAAAAGAAATAAGGAAGAAGAAAGAAGAAGGGGGAAAAAAAAGAGATAGGAACGAAAAAAAAGGTACAGAGCTCATCCTCTCAGTGAAGAATAAAAGAAAATGAAGAAGAAAGAAAAAAAAAAAAAAAAACATCATATGCAGAAGTTGCAAAACAGAAGACTCAAAACCCTTGACAAAATACAAACCCTTTGGAAATTGTGTTTTGGTTATTTTTGATGGAGTAACTTTAGATGTTAGAAGCTGATTCCATACATCTCAAGTGTTAACAAGACCATACACGGATACACCTACCAATAAAAAATCTCTATTTGGAATATACCTAAAGTAATTTTTAAAAAGTAGCAAATTCTAAAATGATAATAAGGCGGCCACCCTGTGTATAAGGTGTCATAAGGCGGCCACCTTATGTGATACACTTAATGCGTAGCACTGCCTTACGGCCTTGGAAGTGCATCAGCGCATAGGCGTCGCCTCAACAATACCTTACCAATGCCTTAATAACTATGATTGCAATCTTGTATCACGTGTTTTGGTAAATCATTAGTTGACATCTAATGGATTATATATCGATATGCTGGACACTGGTCTCACATTGTAAATGAAAGAGATCGTTATTGTGGGATCCACTATCCTTAATTGAGGAATATCAAGGACAGAGAATGTCTATGTTTGATTGGACAGAAATATAGTACTAGTGTCGATTTTGTAAATTGTTTATAAATTTATTTTTTAATATAAAAATAATATTATATTTATTAAATTTCATTTGAAATATTTTGCAGCGTCCGATCATGTTCACAGAATCTTTGAAATAGACATATACATTGAGTTGGAGTTAGGCAGTATTAAATTACATACCCTATAACTAATTATGGGATATTGAAAAAGTGAAAGGTCTCATATACAAATTAATTATATTTTTATTATGATAGTGAATAAAATATAATTTGATTATATTGTCACCCATAATTAAAAATATAGCAATCCCTTTAGATTATATCTCTTCTCACTTTAGAAGCAAAGTAGTTATTCAATTTTGAAAATTGTTCTTTATCACTAAGATTTGGTTTTCTCTATTTAGAAAACAAAGACTTAACCAAAAGAGAAAACCTCAAAAGGGATTTTATTATATAAGGGACAAGGGAGAGAGGGATTTAGTTTTTTGAAACTTCTTCTTTCTCTTTCATGTTTTCTCTCTCCCTTCTCTCCATTGTGAGAGATTTTGTATAAAGGAGAAACTTTAATGGTGGATTGTTCTTCTTCAATTGAACATATATCGTAGTTTCAAATTATTGAAATCGATCCTTACGATTGTTCAAGTGTAAAAAAACTACTATCTGGAGGAGGAACTTCGATTGTAGTTCTAAGGAAAACTATTTCGTTCTCATTAAGTTAATTTTTGTACAGTGATTTCAAACGCAAAAGATCCTTTCCGTTGTATGATTGGATTTCCCTAAACAACTACCACCACCCTCTTTGAGTGCAACCCCCACCCCTGACGGACCTCTTGAGACATCATCCTAGTAATGGCCTATGGGACCTCATAAGGCATGACCAAAAAAAAAAAAAGAGAGAAAAAAAAAAAATAATAATAATAATAATAATCAAACTTGTGGTTCAATTTCTTTATTTCTTTTGGGACAAGTTTAACTTTCATCCTTTTCCACTCCACTCCAAAACGACGTCTGATGCCAATGAAGATTGAAGAAGATGATTTCTTTTGTACATTGAGGCCCACACTTGGGCTCATATTCTGTTATAACTTAATTAAAGCCCATCATAAGCCGTCCGCTTATTATATTGAGGCCCATATTTTGTCTCCTAATGGTCTATTGATTGGTCGGGATCCAGTATCACGTGGTCCCATATTGGAAGGTACCTACTATTATAATTTCGAATTTTGATATTATTTTTTTCCTTTTTGGTTTTACTCATTAGATCATCTAGGAAATTTCTAGTTTTTATTGTGGAGTTGTGTATTGGGTATCTAATTTTCAATGCATAGTTGTGTATTAATTACATAATTTTTAATATGGAGTTATGTATTTGAGTTGTTACTTTCATCTTTAGGAGAGCTATCAATAATTCATTATCTCATTTTCTTTTCCATAAAAATAGGTTGGGTGATGGAATGTCTTGATGGTCGACGTAATACATGTAAGATGCTTTAGCTTGACCAATCTATATGGTATGTCAGGTAGACAATCGGAACATTATCATAGTCGATCGTTATAAATATGTGATTGATTTGTAGTGGTATATCAGGTTAATAATCAACAATTATTATAATTAGCTATAAGTCGTCAATCCTTTTCAAGGATCCTTATGTTCATCTTTGTAACCGACCCCATTAAGTTGGGATAAGGTTTTGGATATTATTTGTTATTGATAACTTCTTTTGTACACAAACCTTTTCACAAGGGCCAAATAGAAGGGAAAAATTAAAAATACATAGAAAAAGAGTCTTTCTGCATGGAATCTGCCATTGAATCTTGTTTAGGCTTACAACTTCATGACTTGCCTTTGGGAAAAGGTTGAGCATAGTTGTCAATTGATTGGGCATAGTCGGGTTTGGCAGGCTTATTCCCTTGGGCCATAACCTACTTATTTAAGAAATGAGTCAGTCTCGTGTCTGGTTTGATCAAGTTTCGGGCTTTAATCGATCTTTTCCTAATTAGGTTATAATCGAGCCTTAAACGGAAACGTACCAATAAAACCTTAAAGGAGCCTTGCATAGTTTTTAATTATCTTAGATTTAAGATACTTTAATATATTTTATTAACTCATCAACAATTTAGAAAAAATATTACACTTAATTGCATTCAATAATTGATAAAAAAAATATTAATATATACTCGATTTTATTTACACAAAAAAAAAAAATCAAAATAAACATATAAGCGGTCGGACTGAATGTGTGGAGCCGAGTCAAGCTTATAAACAAGCTAGGTAGGTCGACCGCCCTTCGGCCTTACTCTTTGCACCATGTACTACTTGTTTATAAACGGGTCGGGCTTGAGCCCAACACATTTAATAATCGGTGTAGGCCAGGTCGGTTTTTAAATGGTCGGACCTAGTCAATCTAACTGTGCAAGCTTGGGATTGACACCCCTAGCCAAGCACATCCCCGACCTGCCCAATGATGCATCTCCTTCTCCCTCCCTCCTAGTGAAAAGCCTCCTTACCCATGGTTACACCCCCCCTCTCTCTTGTCTCACTTACTAATTTATCAAGAATGGGCAACATGCTTAAGCCCCAATTTTGTCATCCATTGATATCCTAAAAATACATAATAATGTAAAAACGTGCAATCCAATGTTCAAGACTCCTACTATTGTATGTAGTCTAGGAGAGGCAAGGCTTCCTCCTGTTTTGAAGGAGAGGATGTTTTGAAGTTTTAAACTTTGGATCAACATGTTAGAATTAACATCATACAATAGTGCAACTTAAACCATTGAAAAAATGAGAAATCCAACGATCTGGACAACCGGATCACTACTCCATCTTGCAAAAGTAAACGTTGGTGAAGGAAACTTTCCCGATAGCCGGTTTCCGATAGCCGGTTTGGCCCGGGCAAGAATGAGTGCGTATAGTACCCCGTGCGTACATGAGTACCTCTCCAAATGACAAGAGCATCAAAAAATATTAAAAAAAAAAATAAGAGATCACCATTTAACAGGTTGTCGGAAAGAGAACGTGGAGGGCTGTGATGGCTCCATGTATAGAAAAATGATTGGTTGAAAGTCACATTAAAGGTCTCTCTCCGTATCCCTTATTGAGATTTGTCCACGTTGCGACAACTTGGTGGTTGCGTAGCTTGATATTATTTTGGAATAGTTTAATCCCTTAAACAGTACCAGCCTTTCTTAAATACCGACCCGTGGAGACCAAAGTCTGGACACTTGGCATATTTTCCGCACACCCCCGAAGGAGGGAAGCAGCAAAAAACCCCTCACGCAGTCGCAGCAGCAAAAGAAAAGGAGGAGAAATAAGAAGAAAAAATAACCGAATAAACAGGTAGAGAAAACCCGACCCTCTTTCTCTCTCTATTCTTCTCTCTATGTCTGTTCAAGTTGATCCGTCCTTTTTTTTTTTTTTTTTTTTCATTTTCTTCCGCTAGAAAATAAAAAAAAAAAATTTAATTTTTCTTTAATTTTTGTTCTACAGGTTGTAATTATTTATCTATTTTAATCTTCTTATATTGCATTTGATTTATTTTATCTGCAAAGTTTCTTCGTTTAGAGTAGGATTATTATTATTATTATTATTATTATTATTATTATTATTATTATTATGTTTGTTTGCAGCAATTGATGGATTCAGTGGTGGAAACTGGAAAGTAGAAATTTGTGTGGTTAGGGTTTCATTTTTTGATTCAGTTCTGAGTCTTCGTGGTTAGGTGAATTTTGGATTTGAAGACGAAGAAAACGAGAGAGTTCTTCCCACTTTGATCCGGCTCAATTTGATGGTTATATGAGCTTGGTTAGCTTGATTGCACTGAAGAGTTGAATCTAACTGAGAATGGGATCTCATTTGGACTTCAAGAACATTAGTGATGGACAGCTACTGGAAGGAAGTGGTGGTGCGGGAAGGCTACCGGGAAATTTTCCGCTGACACGACAATCTTCGGTCTATTCGTTGACCTTCGATGAGTTTCAGAACAGCATGGGTGGCCTTGGGAAGGATTTTGGCTCGATGAATATGGATGAATTCCTCAAGAATATCTGGACTGCTGAAGAGACTCAAGCCATGTCTGCTTCCTTTGGTGGTGCTGCTGCTGACGGTGGGTTCCCTGGAGGGAATCTGCAGAGGCAGGGTTCTCTAACTCTACCTCGGACACTCAGTCAGAAGACCGTTGATGAAGTTTGGAGAGACTTGTCTAAGGATAGTAACGGTGGCAAGGACGGGAACGGTACTGGGGGATTGAATTTGCCGCAGAGGCAGCAGACTTTAAGGGAGATGACTCTGGAGGAGTTCTTGGTGAGAGCAGGGGTTGTGAGAGAAGATGCCCAGACTGTAGGAAGACCGAATGACAATGGATTTGGTGGCGAATTCTCCGGTTCTAATGACAATACTGGTCTTGCTCTCGGATTTTCACAGCCGAATCGGACCGGCGGAGCTGTCGCTAATCGTGCTATTGAGAGTAACAACCTGTTACAGAATCAATCTCCAAACCTAGCTATCAACACAAATGGGATCAGATCCTCTCTGCAGCTGCCGCATCAATCACCACAACCACAAACACAGCGGCAGCAGCAACAACAACAACAACAACAACAACAACAACAACAACAACAACAGCAGCAGCTGCAGCAGCAGAAACAACAACAGCAACTCTTCCCCAAGCAAGCGCAAGCTACCGTGGCTTACGTTCCCCCACTACATTTAGCAAACAGCACGCAGCTGGGTAGCCCTGGAGTGAGGGGTGGAGTTGTAGGAATCATGGACTCGGTTGTGAGCCATGGTTTTGTTCCGGATGGTGGGATGGGCGTGGTTGGATTAGGAGCTGGGGCTGTTGCAGCTACATCTGGATCTCCCACAAATCAAATGTCTACGGACGGGCTTTCTAGGAGTAATGGGGATACTTCTTCCTTGTCTCCAACGCCTTATTCGTTCAATGGAGGTCTTAGGGGGAGGAAATGTGGTGGGGCTGTGGAGAAGGTGGTCGAGCGGAGGCAGAGGAGGATGATTAAGAACAGAGAGTCAGCTGCAAGATCACGGGCTCGTAAACAGGTGAATTTCTATTGAAAATAGTCAGTTGGACATTTAGGGTCCGTTTGATAACGTTTCTGCCATTTCTGTTTCAAGATACGGCAGAAACATAAATTTCTATTTCTGGAAACATAAACGGAATTGAAAGTGTTTGATAAGTCATGTTTCTGGAAGTTGATAGTAACCAGCGAAAGAATGGCCACGATTCGTTTTCAGAAACGGCCTGAGTCGTTTCTTGAACCATAAATAGGTAGAAATTTCAATTTCTATTTCTGAAAACAAGTGAAACGAAACAGTTTTATCAAATGCTTTTTGTTCCCTTTTTTCCGTTTCTGGACACAAAAACAGTAGAAACGCGTTTCTTGAAACGTTATCAAACGGGCCCTTAAGCTTTTTTAGAAATGAAAACTATTATAAGCTGGTGAAAAGTCTTCTTTTGGGAGGGTTTTTTAGGGGGATCTCCAATTAGGTTATCTTACTGTCTAGAAAGTATTATTAATGTCACGGCCACACTATCCTAGGCTATGTGGAACGCAACTGCGGGGAATCCAAACAGTGTATCTATGCCATATATTGGATATGACTTCTCCTTCTCAATGTAAGTATTTGTTTCAATGTTGTTTGGGTTCCGTTTGTGGCAATTTAACTTCTTCTGATGCCACTGCTCAAACCCTTGACAACTAAAGTTGAGTTTGTGTCTCTGTGCAACTAGAGGCATGAAAATTGTGGTAGAGCATGAAGATAGCATGTAAGTTCATTACCCTTCTAAGCTGAACTTTAGAAGAGTATGGACGCTATGGAGAATTCAAGAAGCAGTGATTGTTGTATCCAATTCAGTTGTAGTTTAGGCAGACTTCTCCTTTTAGTGGAGGAGCCTTGTATTTCTGTCACTGCTTCATACCTTTTTTTTCCTCTTTAAGTTATAGTGGGTGAGCCTGCGGTGCAACGATTAAGTTGCACCACGGCAACATGTTGGTCACAGGTTCGAAACTTGGAAAAAGCCTCTCCTACGAGGTAGGGGATAAGGCTGCGTGTACATTTGCCCCTCCCAGACCCTGCAGTTGCGGGAGCCTCTTGCATTGGGTTGCTCTCTTAGAACAGGAGAATGGAAGATTAATAACTAAGGTATTCTAGTGTAAAGTTGCTTTCTGAAAATTCTGACAGTTATAAAATTTAAATTATGATATGATAATCATGCAACACCTCAATGCATCTTTTCAAAATTGGTAGCGTGATAGTGGTGAATGGTTGTGACAGGACAAGAAATGGAAGACACAAGAAATCTTAACCATGAAGTCCTTATAATAGATCTAGTTTAATGTTCTGGTGCATGCATGTGATATAAGTGAGTATGATGAAGCTGGTGCTGTTATATAGCCAAATGGACCTATAGATTGGAAAAAAATTCTCTCATGTTGGGTGTAATATGTCAGACCTGATTGTGGAATATTTGTTTAACTTTTGGTTTCTGCCAGGCTTATACCATGGAACTGGAAGCAGAAGTTGCAAAACTTAAGGAGGAGAACCAAAAATTGCGGGAAAAACAGGTTCATTTATTTGATACATTTTAATTCTTGACATTGTAAACCGTTAGCTGGATAAAATGATTGGGGCAAATCCTCATTTACCATAATTTTGTGGCTGCAGGCAGAAATCTTGGAAATGCAGAAAAACCAGGTATATATCCTTCTCATGCTATTTACATCAAATAACATGAATCGTTAATATTTCTAAAGCTAATATATCATAGCTGATAAATGAATGACTTATTAGAAACTTTTTTCCTGCTGGTCTTTCTTATTGGCAGAATTCTGTCTGCTGCTTCAATAACAATCTTTTTCAATTTCCAAATCTAGTTGACATGGTTTAGTAGTTAAAGCAAAAAAAGGCCAGTGTTTTGTTTCCTAGAGTTGCTGTGTGAAGATTTTTTTATTAGCAATTTCAGTATATTTTGTTTCTCTCTGTGAATTTATTAATGTGAAGTTATATATATTTATTAATTGGATACCTTAGTTCCATCATGCAAGTAAAAGACCAGTGAGCTTACTGCAGTACTGCTCTGTTAACCTTGTTTAAGATGGAATTTGAAAATTCCTATGGCTATGTGCTGAGTTTATCAAATGCTAATGTCATTTTCAATTCTGGATTCCTAACTTCTTAACCTACGTAAGAACCTCTTTATATAAACTCTTTTCCGAGATACATCTTCATGTTAAGAATTTTCTGAGTCTCATATCAAGTCATACTTTTTTATGTGGTTACATCTTTATCATCAGTTTGTCATGTGCAGCTTTCTGGATCTTTTCTAATATGGGTAAATATGAATATCATGAATGGTTGGTACATTTATTATTTCTCAACTCTCTGTGGTTGAATGGATTTATAATCTGTCATGTGCTCAATGATTATATGTTCCCTACTGACTAATTAATATGTTAAAGAATGCCTAATGAATCAAGCTGGGATTTTTATCCTTAACATAGGATCTGTGTCCATTATCATTTGTGTAATTTTCCTTTTAACAAATTCTGCTGATCTATCAAAATTTTCCTTTGGGGGAAGCCCGCAAAAATGGCATAGCCATTCTTTTCTACAGCTTGTGCATCATTTGCTTTTATGTGACATTATATTGTATGTGCGAAACAAATTTATATGTAACACTACATTCTGAATAATGAAACATATATAATCATTGATTGAAGTGAGACTGAAAGATGGAAGAATTATATCTTTTTCTCCACTCTGGCAAAGTAACCATATTATGGTCTTTGTTTCAACCTTATTTTGGTTTTATATAATTTTACCATGGAAACCTTTTAAGGCAAAAAAGTGTAGCGCAAAAGCCTTTGTGCTTATACTTAACACAACGAGGACTTGGTTTTTGGCCACATAAAGGGATGGTGCGATGCAGCCTTGTTGGAAGCTACGGATCAGGAGAGCCAAGGCACACTCTTTTAGGCGTGCAACCAAACAACACAAACACAAGAGAGAGAAAAATGCAAAGAGAAAGCGACAGTTCTTTTAGACTGTAGTGAAACTCTCAATGATTTCAAGGGTTTTATCATGACTTTTCAAGGACACGGGAAGATTGCAACTCTTCAAGGATGCAATATAACTTTCCATGTTACAAGGGTATAACACTTCAAGATTCTGATAAACAACTTAACGGTTGAAACTCAATTCAGTTCATTCCCTTATTGGCTGCATGTAAGGCGGTTGCTTTAACTATTAAGGCGCATAAGGCGACACCTTAGGTGCATTATGATGCTTTTTGGGCAAGGCGGTTGCCTTATGCCCATTTTTTATTTACTTTTTTTATAATTATTTTACCACTAATTCCATATAGATTTTGTCGATTGGCAAGTATATGGGGAAGTTTACACATGAGAAGCATGGGATCAAGGGTATTTAAATAGAAAACCTCAATAAAAAAAAAAACACACACAAATCGCATTACGTTAGTAACTGAGAAATTGGGCAAGGGTTTTGGGGCTGACGCAGTCCTTCCTCCTCCCCCCTTCGGATCTTGCTCCAGCGGCGATGTAACTCCACCAGCGGTGGTGAGACTCCTCCGGCAAACATTCCTCAGACCAAGGTGGGAGCGTTTGATGCATTTATTAATTTTTTATTCATCTTCTTTATTCTTCTTCATTCTATGGTTTCTTCCTGCAGTATTTTCTTCCTCTTTCTCTTAATCTCTTCTATTTCCATTTTTTTTTTTTTTTATTTTTCTTTTCTTATTGCAGATAGAAGTGTGGCACTGCAGTATGAGAGATTTTTTTTCTTTTCCTCTCCCTTCTGTGGTTCTACCTTCTTCTTTCTTTTCGTTTTTTTTTTCAGCGTTTATTCGTGCCTTCTTTTCCTTTCCCAGTCTCCCTTCTTCTTCTTCACTTCTTCACTGGAACCTGCAGATCTTTTTTCTTTTTCCTCTTTTATTTTATTTTATTTTATTTTATTTTATTTTCTTATGAATATGCAACTCCTTGGTTTTGCTTTGATGTTCTTGGCTGCTGGTTATCAATATTGATTGTGTATTGTAGCCTGGGTATTATGCTTTTGATTAATAAGCATTGCTTTTTGTGTCTGGTAGCTTTCTGATTTATTCTTTGTGAGATGGTACTACTAGATATAGTATTATGGCTTATTCTGCATCTCTCTTTTTTTTTTAGAGCTGCAACCTACAACTCTCAAAATTTATTTATTTTTGGATGAATATGCAGCTCCTTGGTTCTGGTAATCTGGTTTGATGTTCTAGTTATCAATATTGATTGAGTAATTATATATCTATATTATATGCTATGATAATGATTGATCAAGATGAACATAGTTTATTCACTTTGTTTATTTGTTTTCTTATAAATATCTTGCATTGGTATGATGTATGAACCTTTAATCTTTATTTCGCATATGAGTAGTATTTAATATGTCATTTGAGCCAAATAAAATGGTTATATAGAAAATAAAACACTAGAATGCTTTATTCAATAAGGCGACGCTTTATGCCCGCCCTATCGCCAAAGCGCTCTGAAAGACCCTTAAACACCTCAGTTGCCTCACTGCCTTAATAACCTTGGTTTAAAGACATTCCAAACATTCCAAAAAAACCAAGCCAATAAAATAGGGAAGGAGGTGAAGTGGATAAGTAGTCTGTCCTAAAGCCGGCTTGCTCCTCCTCCCAAAACCGTGAGGCATGTCCAAAGATTTGTTGCCATGTGGCAACTCCTTGTATGGTGCTCCATATCAAGTCAACAACTTTCCTAAAATAAAGGATTTGCTTCAAATCAACAATTTCCTAAAATATAGGAAGGGGAATAAAGAAAGGGAGAGATCACGTTGAACATTCCTCCCATATTGATAACCATCCAATGATAAAGTGTGGAAATATTGTCATGCCTAAAAATAGGATTGAGGATCTCCTCTGATTGGCTAACTCTTCAAATTTGCTATTGCTTGGAATTTGTTTCCAAATCAAGATGCTTCTTCAAAAATAGGAAAGTGCTAGTAAGATCTCCCGGGGACTGGTTGTGTTCACATTGGTAGTTTCCTCGAAAATAGGAAAGCGACTAGCTAGATCTAATGGTTGGTTGTGTTCACACTGGTATAAAGGAAGGTGAATCAACCTTCAAGCATGGAAGGGAAGCTAGGCTCGGTTTCACTGCTGATGTGGCCATGCCAAGCTAATGGGCTGCTTAGTGGGCTGTGGGCTTTGCCTTGTTGATTGGCTGGTCCATCTCTCAACTTGCAAAGGGGGTTGGGACTGCATCATGGTGTGACCAATATGAACTATTGGATGATAGCCTGCTTCCCGATGTGTCGAATTTGGTGTTTCAACTCAACCATAGGGTGTACAACTACAGCCTACCTTGTATTGGAAATTTAGACTATTCTCTCTCTATTTTCAGCTGTTGAACCATTTTGATCATTTCTTGACTTCTTATCCATTTTTTGTATCATTGTTTTGCTGCATGGTGAACTCTGTTTGGCTTTAAATATTATAGTTCGAAAGGGAGAGTAGGGCCTTACCTGTGCACTGAACTTGGGTGCCAAGAAAGGTGGCACATGGCTATTGTTTTTTTGGGTGAATTAGTAAATGCATTAAAAGAAAATGTATCCCAAAAGGGAGATTACAAGCCCAAAAGGGAGACCAAAGTCCAAAGGACAGCAACTAAGGCTAAGTGGGCTTGAGGAGTGGTAGGAATGTCACAAATGACATGTCTAAAACTACACAAGGCCCACAAGGCCCAAAAAAAGAGCCTAAAGCCCAACCACTTACAATTCAAAAGCCTACATGGGCAGAACATGAACCCAGAAGCCCAAAGGAGGAGGGGCATTCTAGGAAAAATGGAGGTAAGGTTCTACCAAACCCTACCAACGGGTCTCATCACAGCTTCTTCCAGCCGTCAAGACGTGAATTGGGATTCCGGCATAAAAAGCAGGCACGACGCCGGGGGGGGGGCCTTGCGGAGGGCCGCGGACAAGAGTGAATCTGACCTGGCAAAGGTGACAGCCATGAAGGGGGGCGATGACCTTTCGGAGGGCGTCGGCGAGGCGGCTGTCACATGGCTATTGTTAGTTGGCTATTGTGCTGGGCACCTCCCAAGTTTTCATACCTTGTGTTTAAATATCCAGCTAAACCTTCATGAGACAGCATGGGCTGTTGCCTTCAATTTGTCATTTGGGAAACCGAGTCAAACAATTTTACATCTTCCAAAGTTCAGTCAGAATCTGGTTGAATTTGCACATGTTTCTAGAAGACGTTGTCACAACATTGTAGTATAGGAAGCAAGCCGTTCAGGAGAGAACCTCCATAGAAAAGCAATTCCAGACCCTGCTATAAATCTGATTATATTAGGTCTTGCCGTTAAATCAATCCAAGCAGATTGATTGGATCATTCTATGGCAATCTTTTGCATCTTAGATATCTCTTAATAAGGTCCAACAAATGGCGGGTCCCAACATTGTTGCATGCTTCATCTTCGCCCTCTGACTTGAGAATTCCTATTTTCTAGTGATTGAATGTGCTTCTGCTGATAAAATATGATTTACTTGTTTGATTTGTTCCGATACTTAATGGTGATACCCAATCACCTATGAAGATTTCATCTGATTGACCAAAGCTATTCATCTTATCATTGCTTGATAAAGCTGATCTAGAAATTTTCTGTTTCTCTGCTTCAATCCGAATGGTTAGGAATGTAGAGTGTATATTTCTTATGATTTTATGGTGCTGAATGGAAGAAAATAAAGAAACAAAATATAAAACAAATGAGTGCAGCTGAGACAAGGTTGTTAAGATGGAGGAGTGAAACATGGATGGATAAAATCATCAAGAAGTCTTTAATGGGAGCTGAAAGTAGCACCAATTAGTGATGAGGTTAAAAGTCAATTGAGATGATCTGGCCATATGCAACTAATGATGAATGCATGAAGAATGATGTGGTTCCATTTGTAGGTGTTCAAACAACAAGGGAAGGCCAAAAAACACTTGGGTTAACAACTGCCTAGCACAGTTGGTGAGGTTGTGGTGTGGTAGGCCCACACTCAGCCAGAGGTCTTGAGTTCAACTCTCCTGGCTGTTACCTCCAAACCCCCCACACCCCCCCCAACCCCCCACCCCGCCCCCCAAAAAAAAAAAGAAAAAATCTCTTTCTATAGTGTACCATCTAAAAAAACACTTGGGTTGAAGTGGTAAGAAAAACTGTTAAACAGAAGCTATGGTCCTTTATAACTGAATTGACAGGACAAGGTTCATGTGGTTGAACCCAGGTTGCTGTGTTAAGGTTAGTTTGAGTTGCCTCTTTATGTTCCATTGGCTGGTGCAGATGAGAGAACTCAACCATCATTAATTCCTTAAATGGTTATGCAAAGACCAGCGTTTCCTGCTAGCACAGGCCATGATGCACATTTGGGGGTTATTCTTCTAATGCTTTACTCTGGGAAATTGAGAATCCCTACGCCATTACAGGAGTGGTATGATATTTTGGATGAAGACATCATCCACTTCAGCTCATCAGTATCACAAACTTCAATCTTCACTCTTTAAGCTTTGACAAACTAATTTCTTCAAGTTCGTCAATATGGTCGTCAAAAAAAATCTTCTTAGTTGACTTTCCTGACAATGTCTTGTGTAATGAAATGGCTACTTATGTTGTATATATTGATCAGTTTTTGAACAATCTCTACCTTCAGTGAAAGACCAAGTGAGGTAACAAACTCAAGTGCCGATGTAGCTGATGTAGAGGTTTGGGGTCCATTCTCATGTGGTCTGTTGATGTATGCATTTACGCTGCCCTTCTCTATCAGTTCGAACTTTTAGGTTAAATGGTAGCAAACATGTTATCAAAGCAAGGAGGTCTAGTGTTTGACTCATGGGAAGTGCATCAGAAGAGTTTTCCAAACATTTATTTCCCCTCGGTGTCCACGAAGGAAATGCCACGTGAGCTCCATATGCAAGGACCATGGGATCTTGGCTTGCACATGCGGGGAGTGTTGATGTATACATTTTACACTCCCAAGATTTTTAGATGAAACGGTAGCGAACGTGGTCCATCTAATGCTAGATTGATTGATGATCTTAAAACTGCAGTTGGTGAACTTGTCTGGATAGTTTTTGTGTTTTCTTGACCCTCTAAGAATGAAATAGGTCAGATGGTTGAAGTCATTGAATAGAATTAAGTTTAACTGAGGCATTGTTGAATGATGGGACAAGTACAGTGCTGGATGCCTGGATCTCACACCTGTATATCTGTGTAACAATCCTATTTGGCTTTTTGTTGGTGGACTACTATTATCCCTGTAACCTTCTACCACTAGTTAATTGAGGATGAATTATAATTTGTGCTTCAAATTTGTATGTTAAGGGAAGCAAGTGGCTGTTTTTTTGTTCCTGATCTAGTTTCTTTGCCTCCCACAGGTTTTGGAGATGATGAATCAGCAAAGAATACCCAAGAGGCAATGCTTGAGAAGGACACAGACTGGCCCTTGGTAGAGTTGAAGGATTGGATCTGTGATCCAACAGCCTCAATGCATATAGTTGGGCCATTTACTGAAGTTGGAGGTTGGTCTGTGTACTGGTGACATGTTTGAAATGTTACTATTATATCAAGGGTAATTAGCTGTACATATAAAACGAGAATGAGTGTCGTGCTGTATATTGAGTTGAGAGTAGTAATATCATGTTGATTAAACTTCTCCATCAGTGCAGTCTCATCTTGCTTCTCTGTTGATTTAGTAAGGTAGGGTAGGAAGCAAACTTTGTGGTGCAGCAGCTACAGTTTAATGCTACCTCAAGAACAAGCATCAACCATCCACTCATCAACAAAACCCAACTTCTCTTGTTCCATAATGCCTCTAGACTTTGCATCCCTGGTCATGTGTGAGATGCATGCTAACAGTGGATGATTATTATTTATTTTTTTTAGGTGGGGTGTGGGGTGTGGGGGGAGGGGGACAGGGGAAGGGGGTCTTTGGACATTTGCTTTCCTGGTTGTTTATCTTTGTAATATCATCAGATTGGTGGATCTTGATATTTTCATGTGTTGCCCTTTTTTTCTTCGTTCTTCTGACTAAACAAACTTATGAAATGGTGGTGTTTTTATCTAACTGTTGAGCTCATGGTGTCTTCAGTTTAGGTTGGGAATCCAGGTTCATAATTTTTACCAATATGCTGAGATTTGAAGAAGTTCGTCTATTCAGTGGTACGTCAAAGAATGGTTGATTGCATGGCATATATAGTCTTTTAAAATCTATTACAACAACATAGCCTTATGCCAACTAAATGGATCAGTCATATGGCTCATTGCTCTCCAATCAGCTCTATTCGAAGCCATACAAGATATGAGACCTAAGCTAAGCATGCCTTTTTTCATCACTGCCACAAAATTCTCAAATAAGCTTTCGAAGTATGCAATATATGTATATATATATATATTTTACCTCTTCTCTGAAGTTAGATCGAGGAGATGTGGTTGAAATAGATCACCAAAGATATTCTGCAAAGGTGCGGACTCTACCCCAGCTCTTGGATTGCGATCTTTCTTTTTGGGGATTGGTAGGCCGAGGTGCTGTGCACCCGGTGAAGAATTCTCCGCAAGTCCAAAATCTTTGCTGGTTTTGTGATGATATGGGCGTCAAGAGAGCGGAAGCAATCTTCCACTCGTCCCAGAAAACCTGCAGAAGAATGAATATCAAAAGGTTATGACAGCTTCTGAAATGTTGAGAGAATGCCCTGCTTTGTAGTCTTTTTCACCCCCTAAGATCTGGCTTTTGTTGCATGACCACTCTGGCCTTCTCCTTTAGACATTGATTACTCTCCTAGCTATTTGAACTGAACACCTGACATGTGTTAACTTGGATTGAGTATTTATGTGGCTTGAGTTTATGGTAACAAGTTGGTGGCTTGGGTTCATGTGAAAGAGATGCTGCAGTGCAGGGGTCATGAACTGTTGTTAAGAGGAGTCCACGGGACTCGTGAGGGAGCTCGCTCCGGCATCGCCATTGAATGTGTTGGCTGATTTCCATTTTGCTTTCTTTTTACTAGCTAGATTGGAACAACTCCATGATCATCATGTTGGGGAAATCAATCGGAGAATCTCTCTTCTCATTGCTTAAAACATTCATAGACATTGGAAAGTAGTTATTAGAGAATTAATGGGGCATTTAATGGGACTGAGAAAGTACCTTTAATGTAGGTTGGAAAGTTTCTACGGTAATGCTTGACGATCCTTTAGTCTCTCGAACTTGAAGATTGGTCCCATGGACAAAATCAGTATTCTATGGTCTTCTGCAATCTCCCACTTGGATCTCTCCCATAGTTTTGTGAGTGAATTATGTTCTCATGTAGCGGTGATTATAAGGACCATAGAGTCTACTATAAGTAGTCCACTTAGCCGTAATTAGGGGTGTCAAATGGTGTGGTTTTGGTTGTTTGGTTCAGTTCCGGTTTGGTTTACATTTTGATAAGGTGAAATCAAAACCGCACCGGATAGGAATAAGGTGAAATTAGAATTGCTTTCATCTAGTTTCGGTTTTAGCAATTTTTAATTGGTTTTTGTTATTTGGTTCACAACCGGTTTACATGGGGTTAATAGTATTGTTTTCGAAAATGGTTTGCATCTTACAACTAGTGTGAATCTTACATATATTAAATTTTATAAAGAGTTAAGACAATATATATTTATTGTGCCAAAGACAATATACTTTCTATGTAAAAGGCTACACATATGATAACTAATTAACTATGATCCTAGAAATTAGAAAATCAAGAAGTGTGATTGTGTGAAAGTGAAGCTCCCTTCTTGGTTAGTACTTTGCTTTTTTTTTTTTTTTTTCCTCTTTTTTCTTAGAGACCCATCGAAATTCAAAACACTTTTAAGTCTTTAATACTAGGTGCCGGTTAACCATCGGTTTTTTGGTTCGGATCGGTTCCAAACCTAAATTATGACCTACAAAACCAAAATTGGATTAATTTAGTACGGTGCGATTCGATTCGGTTATAACCGGTCGGTTTCGATTATATATTGACACCCTTAGCCATAACTATTCCTACAATAGGTGGGTTGGGTCTATCCTTTTAAGTGAGATGAACAACCATGGGTCCAATGGATCACCCATATTAGTGTGGTCCAAAACATTATCCCACTTGAGCAATACTTATACAATATCTTTCTATTGGATCTGGCTATGTATATCAATAGCTAAATACCCCTATTCTTAAACTTTGATTCAAATAACTCGTCACTCATGTTGAACAATAGCAAAATACACATCTCAATATACGGCATCCATCTACATACTATCACAAACACAAGAAGCCCATTATCCAAATCGTCTAAGATAAAGACAAGGAATTTGTGTTATGTACATGTGATCATATAAATTTGTTTCCTTATAGGTCATTTCCCTGATGAGAGATCAGCCTACCTTGAATTACCTCATAGGTAGAGACTTTGATATTAACCAGTACCTTCACAAACCGTCAGAACCTGAGGTTAATACCTTTACTTTAGCAAATCACCTATGATAAACCACCACTTCCTTGGATTTAGGATAAATACCATCATAAATCATAAATTTTGGCTAAGTGTCGCCCTTTACCATAACATGTCAAAATAAACAGGTTATAAACATATAAATGATAACCACATAACAACACAATAATGAAAAGGGAAGAAAGTCATTGCATTAAAATACTCATAGTAAAAAAATAAGCAAATACATATGCTCCCACTCAACCAGAGAATAAAAACTCTTACCAAACAAAATATATCAAAAGATCCTAGTACACCCATACTAGGGACATGAGCCTTAAAGGCTCCCACTGGCAAAGCTTTGGTGAGCGGATGTGCCACCATCTTCTCAATAGTAATATGTAAGACATTGATCTCCTCATTACCAATCTTCTCTCTAACGAAAAGTTATTTGATCTTGATGTGCTTTGAATTGTCAAACTTTTTGTTATTCCTTGAGAAGAACACTGTAAAGTTGTTATTACACCACAACCTTATAGGTTGAGAAATGGAGTCTACAACCTTCAACTCAGAAATAAAGTTCCTCAACTATACAATTTGTTGGGTTGCTAGATAAAATGTCACAAACTCCGCCTGCATAGTTGATGAGGCTAAAATGGTATGCTTAGCACTCCTCCTCAAGATGAGTCCACCGTCCAGAAAAAAGATGTATCTAGAGGTGGACTTCCTTTCATCCATAGAAGCACTGAAATCTGAATCAGAAGAACCTGTCACCTCAAGTCTATCACCACCATTGTAAACCAACTTGAAGTCCTTTATCCTTTGCAGATTCCTCATCACCTTCTTGGCTACAGTTAAGTGAGTTATACTAGCATCTGATTGAAACCTCTCGACCACATGCACTAATCTATGGGATTCTCAGTAAATCTGAAGGATGTCACCACCTGATCAAAGTTTAGGTACCATTGCTGAAGACTTATTTCAGACCATAAAGTGACTTCTTCAGTTTGCAAACCAAATGTTCATTTCCTACCTCCTCAAAACCCTTTGGTTGACGCACGTGCACCTACTTTACAAGATCTCCATTTAGAAATGTTGTCTTCACATCCATCTGGTGTTGCTCAAGATCAAAATGGATAAGAGTAGCCATAAAAATCCTAAAGGAATCCTTCAAAGAAATTGAGGAGAAGGCCTCTGTGTAGTCCACACCCTCTCTCTATGTGAAGCCTTTTGCTAACAACTTAGCCTTATATTGTTTAGCCCCTTCCTTGAGAATCAGACTCGATCTTAAAGATCCATTTGGATGCAATTGGCTTATATCCCTATGGGATCTTCCCAACTCCCAAACTCCATTATTGTTGATAGACACCAATCTTTCTTTCATTGCTTCCACCCATTTGTCTGAATTGTAGTGATTCATAGCTTGTTGGAATGTGATTGGATCTTCCTCTTGACATATGTCACACTCATACTCATTCAGGTAGGTCATAATCTGAATGAATGGTGAAGTTGCGTACCCTAATGGATCTCCTTGCAAGTTCCGGTGCTTCAACTGTCAATTGGTAATAATGCTTCTACCTTTGTGGGTGCAAGATCATATGTCATTTTTTACTCCATGGGCACATTCTCATCATCAGGCATGACAAGATGAGAAACTTCCAACTATGGAGGGATAGATGTGGCAAGAACAGTGGCAGAGGTTCCAACCAACTCATCATCAAACACAAGATCACGTGGCACTTTTGAATCTTCATTGCTTTCAATGAACCTTGCATTGATAGTTTCCACAATCTTATTTCCTCTACCCTGATAATAGAATTTGTAGCCCTTTAATCTTTCTGGATATTCAATAAATCGGCAGCTCACAGTCCTAGGATCCTAAACTTTTTCATGGGGATTAAAAAGTTCAGCATTAGGTTGACAACCCCAGACTCATAGGTGTTTAAGGCTAGGCTTCCTACCAGTCCAGAGTTTAAAAGGGGTCTTGGTCATTGCCTTACTAGGCACCATGTCCTTCAAGGTTTTGTTCCTTCTTTCTGAAACTTCGTTTTGCTAAGGTGTCCTAGGTATGGAATACTTGGTGCTATCTCATTTTCTTGTAAAAATAAGGCAAAAGGTCTAGGCAACTATATAGTGTCACTGTTCCTTCCATAATACTCTCCACCCATGTCAGACCTGACAACCTTGATTTTCTTAAGTGGAAAACCTCCACTTCTACCTTGAAAATATTGAAAGAGTCAAGTGCATTGGATTTATTACTGAACAAGAACATATATTCATATCTAGAGCAAATCATCAATGAATGTTATGAAATAACGTTGATCATTCAATGTTGGTGTTAGAAAAGTACCACAAATGTTCGTGTGTATGAGATCGAACACTCCAACATTGTGGAAAGCTTCCTTCTTCCTTCTTCCTAGAGAATGTCATATTCCCCTTAATGCAGTAAATACAAGTCCAGAATACTTTAACTCTATGTTATCCAGAACTCCTTCCTTCACTAGTCTCTCCATTCTCTTTCTACAGATATGTCTCAATCTTCTATGCCACAAAACTGAATACTTTTCATCTACTAGTAAAAGTTTCACTCTAACATTCATAACCACATGGAACTATAGTTCAATCTATAAAGTCCATCTATCAACTACCAGAACCCATAGCAACAGAATCATGCAATAAAGTGAAACCATTCAAATTGAAATTAACCGATGACCATCTGAACATAGTTTGAAAACTAAAACCAAATTCTTCCTCATGGAGGGAACAGAAACAACATCTTTCAAGTCTAAAAATAATTCTAAATTTAAAGACAGCGTAATGGTTCCTATGGCTTCCACTCTTATTTGAGCTCCATTCCTCACGAACACACTCACCTCATCCTTACTTGGCACCCTCCTGCTTGGAAATTGCTGCAAGGAATGAATGACAAAAATAGATGAAGCTAAATCTAACCAGCAAGAGTCTACTGGAGTATTGATAAGACGAGACTCAAAGCAAACCATAAATATGTTCATACCGATGTCTTTCTCTAGATAGACCTTCCTCTTGAAATACTCATTCTTCATGTGACCCTTTGCTTTACACAAAAAGCATTCAATGCCACTCAAATCTTTCTATCTCCCAACCTGCTGTCATTTCCCTACCTGGAAGCACTTATTCTTTTTGTATGGGGTGTACTTCCCTTCTTGGAGAACATTATGTTGTTTCTAACTAAACCAACTGACCATAAATATGTCTATACCAATGTACTCCAAATATACCTTCCTCTTGAAATAATCGCTCTTCATATGACCCTTTGCTTTACACAAAAGGCATCCAATGACACTCAAGTCTTTTTATCCCCCAACCTGTTGTCCTTTGTAGGGGTGTCAAAAGCTAACCCAAACCGATAAAACCGATCGAAAAAACCTAAACCAAACCAAATCGATTCTTATTGGATTGGTTTTGGACTGAGGTATGTAGGGACCGGCTAAAAACCGATCCAAACTGAACCGACCAATAACCAAACCGAAACCAAACTGAATGAAACCGATAAAAAAATAAATGATTATGAGATTATAAATTGGTGAATTGACTATCCACTTTTTACAATATTAGTGAGAATATTTTTTATTGCAAGGAATTGCTACAAATCATCGAATATGAGGTAATGAATAGAGAAATTGATTTGTAAATTGTACTAATGCTTCCATTTCCTTGTTCACTATACAAAACTAGTTGGATAGTTAAATGAATGATTGGATAATAGGGTTCATTTTCTGATTTTAGTAATAGTTATCTTCTTATTAATTTATTATCAATTGGTTTCAAATCAGTTATCTTTCCCTTACAATGATAAACTATGATTTAGTCATAAATTTAAAGTGTTATTTTCGTCAAATCTTGTAACTACAAGTTATAAATGTAAGATTTCATTATGGTTCAAGCCCAGTAATAAACTGATCTAAATCGGTATCAACCCGATATTGAAAAACCAAAAAAAAACCAAAACCAAACAAGATTGAAATCGAAACCGATCGAAAATCGAAGTTCCTTAATGGATTGGTTTTGGTCTCCCTCATTCCTAAAATGAAACCGATTCAAATTGACCGAAACCAAACCGAATCGACCAATTGACATCCCTAGTCTTTTCCCTACCTGGAAACTCTTATTCTTTTTATATAGGGTGTACCTCTCCTTCTTGAAGAACCTTTGGTTGTTTCTAACTAGACTAGCTGAAGATGTCCCTTTGCTCTGAGTGAGGTTAGCACTCTCAACCTTGGTCCTATTTTGTGTACCCCTTTCCTTAGTCACCACATCAATCAACTCATTTGTACCCCACTTATCCTTCAGTGCATAGTAAGTGGTACTGAGGTGCTTGTAAGATTATGGTAGAGTTGAGGGCTATGGTCACTACGAAATCATCTTTGTAGTTGATTCCCAACCCTCTGATCTTGTTTATTAGTAAAACTAACCCTAGAATATGGTTCCTAACCATGTTAACCCCATCAAACCTATATGTAGTAAGACTGCTCATTATGCACTAGCCTAAGACTTTTTGAAACAGTCAAATTTAGCCTTAATGGCTTCTAGATACTCAACAATTGTTTCCTTATGGCTGTCAGTGCTTTCTTGTTTGCAGTTACCCACTTCTCATACTTAGTCTTATGGGAAAATGTACTATATGCATACTGTGTAGCTGGTTTGGGTACCCTAATACAAAGATCTAAGTCCCTAATGCACAAATAAACTTCTAAGTCCTCTAACCACTTCATGTAGTTATTACTAATTAGTTTTGAGATTTCCTAAATTGCATAACTAGTAAACATCATGTTTAATGGTTCAATGAAAATTCAAACATTTTATCACAATCCACGCATTATAATATATGCATTCATGCCTCTATATTAGCACACATCAGACATAATCAGTACTAATGTTACATGTCTAACCAGTAAACATTCTTGAATGTCAATCGGAACTACATTTCTAACCTTTTAGGTCTGAAATGCACTAGTCCACTTACATCTTTGCAATTACTGTGGGTTATACTGTCACTTCGAAAATATTGTCACCTTTGGGTGAACAATAGCTTCTAAGCTAAAGTATTCCCAAATCCATGTGCATTCTTTACTTAGACAAATGTCACATTTGGGTGATCATCATCAACTTTGTTGTCCCATTATGGTTCTTCAAGATATGCTCCCATTATGGTAACACTGATTCTTACCACTTTGGTGGATTCAAAACAGTGCTACTTTAATGGTGCACATCCCTAATCTGACAAACAATTTCTGTGAAATACATGTTCTATGTAAATTTAAAATAAATACACCCTAATATAATCAATGCACAAATAGGTTCATTAACATTCATTTCAATTGCAATGACCTTGGGTCTGACCCAATTAAGTTCCAGTACATTAGGAAGCGAAAATGAACAGTCTATGATTCCCTATGCATAAAAACTAGCAAAACCAAGGTTTAATGGACACTAAACATATTGATATTGCATATCAAATTAAAAAACACGAAAAAACGAATCCAACGTAAAAAATCCTGCCTAAAAATTCATCCATACAAGCTTGGACAATCGATTTAAAGTTTCAACCTGAAAACCCTAATCAATTTGGTTCAATTTCCTTGAACCAGACAAAACTAAATCAAACCAGTCTGGTCAAACCAAATCAGGTTGAACCGGATTGACCAGCCAAATGGATTACATTTTTGGGTCAGGCCTGGTTAGGCCAAACCAGGGTTAGAATGAGTGAACCCAATGATGACCCGTCGTTAGGTCAATTCGACACGTGAGGCTCACTCACCTTTTTCAATAGTATATAACAGTGTGTGGAGCCGTTTGCGATGGCACGCCACCCATCATGTGATCGTCTCGACCTCCCCTACCTTCGTGTGCAATTAGTCTTAGGATTCGATGGTGGAAAAAACCCTGGTAGCAACCATTTTTTCGATGGAACCCCTCCCAAAAACCTTATTTTCCACCTAAAATTTTGATTTTTTGGGATTGCCTCTGATACCACTTGTTGGGGAAATTAACCAGAGGATCTCCCTTCTCAGTGCTTAAAATGCTCATAAACATTGAAAAGTAGCTACAGAGAATTCAAAGGCCATTTAATAGGACTGAGAAATACCAGTAATGTAGGTTGAAAAGCTTTCACAGTAATGCTTGATGATCCTTTAGTCTCACGAACATAAAGATTGATCCCGTGAAAAAAATCAGTCATCTATGGTCTTCTGTAGTCTCCCACTTGAAACTCTCCCACAATTCTATGAATGGACTATGTTCTCACCTAGTGGTGAGTGGTGACTGCAGAGACCATAGAGACTACTCATAGTAGTTCACCCAGCCCTAACTGCTCCCACAATAGGTGGGTTGAGTCTATCCCTTTAAGTGGGTTGAACCACCATGGGCCCAATGGATCACCTATACTAGTGTGGCCCAAAACCCAACACACCATGCCTAAACTTTCTCAAAGACAAGTCGAACTCTCTGTAAATTTCTACATCTCCGACAGAGGAACTCACTTGATGCGCATAGTGGTGATACTTTTGCTCGATTAATCCATATCAAGGCACTAATGACTCAAGCAAATTCACTTGATTCCTTGAGCATTTTCTCAAGTTCATTACTGGTTTTCTACTCGTTACCTTACCCAAAAAAATCCTGTTTCTACCACCATCAAAGAAGCACTTACCACATCTTTGTGGGGTTGATTATTATGTGCATTGCCATTGTTACTACTCCACAATCTGATCACTTTATGAGACCTATATAGGAAGAATTGAATCTGTCGGCAAGACCTTTGGTTGCTAGCTAAATCTGAAATTGTGAAGCCTGACGTTTAAGAAGCAGGATCAACACAAAAAGGAAAATATAGTGCATATTAGAACTTTGATGTAGACCAACAAAGGTGTCTAATAACCTGAAGGAGTTTAAAACTGATGATTTTTTTAATCGTGTGCTAATCTACAAGGGAGGAACTTGTCATTCCCAACATAAACTCTCCACTATTGCACTTAAAAACTTTTGAAGCGCTACATCATTAAACTTGAACCGTCAAAGCCACCTGAAATCATTAGTGCCTTTTTATATAATCTCTCTACAATGAGACACAAAGCTTGTGATACACCATATATACACGCCGAGCACATGGACCAATCGCTATCTATATGGTCGTGCATGTCACGCCGAGCACATAGACCAACTGCTAGCCATATGGTCATGGATGTCACACTGAGCACATTGACCAGTCGTTGGTCATAGGGCCGAACATTCGACACATCACCCTCATGAGTCA
The DNA here is from genome assembly GCF_013358625.1 of Macadamia integrifolia. Classification (NCBI taxonomy): domain Eukaryota; kingdom Viridiplantae; phylum Streptophyta; class Magnoliopsida; order Proteales; family Proteaceae; genus Macadamia; species Macadamia integrifolia. The sequence continues at coordinate 68,955 of NW_024868523.1, read as the reverse complement.
AACAACGGTCGTAGAGGCCAGGGTGCCTCAAGCACTCCCAAAAACCCCTCATACCCTATGGATTGATGATCTCTCAGAATGGTAACCATAGTTAGACGGTTTCTTAACTCTAGGTCAACAAGACCATGCTAAGGTTTACTTGACCATCAAGCAAGTTAACCATCATCGTCCTTGGTCGAATTAGCCGTTGGAGTGCCTAACCATGGTTAGGTAGACTATTAAAGAAGGATTAACTTGGGTTGAGTTAGCCGTTAAGATATGGTGCTAGATTGGCAGCCCCAGGTTGATCTGATCTTACAAGGAAGGGACAAGTGGAGATGCTCTAAGTAAGATGGACCAATGAAGTAAGGACCCTAACTTTCTATATAAGGAGGACTCACTCCCCAGTACAGGTAACACTCTCAATCGTCTGAATATCCTCACTAAGATGATTACCCTAAGGTCCAACTTGAGCATTGGAGCCTAATCCTAGAGCCTCCTCTAGGCTAGCAACTAATTTGTGTTATGTAGGTCCGAGCAGATTGGGATCGGGCACCAACAGTGGCGCCATCCATGGGAATGACGAAAAGCCGCTCAAATATAGTTGGCACAATTGAGAAGTGTGGGATGACGAAGACTACCTAAAGTTATTCCAAAAGAGGAGGACCATCTTCAGGCCTAAACATGCTAGGGGACCAGTATGAGGTAGTAGGGGAGGAGGTAGAGCAGGATCCCACTGTCGAGGATGCGGCAAACATTCTGGCATCTAGAAGCGTCCCTCTGCCTCCTCAGTTAACAACCCAGCAGTTCAACGAACTATGTGGTCAGGTGTCGGGAATCTGAGAGGCCTCAAGAAATTTTGCTAGGCCACCCGTGGCTGGTGAACCCAGTCGCCATAATCATAGAGATTTAAAAAGGGCAATCAATGATAGCTCAAGCTCATCAAAGGAAAGTCCCAGCTGAGGTAGCATCCCCGAATCCCTAGCGAAAAAGGAGGAGGTGCCTTCTCTACCAGAGAAGAGAAAGGAAGACACTGACCGATGAAGTTTCACAAATCCTTTTGGAAGGAGTAGGGGGCGAATCCGCCAGGTCATAAAAAGAGAGCCAGTAGCAAGAGCACGAGGGCAAGGCAAAGGAAAGGTCGTGGGCAATGTGATCCATGCAAGGAACCCCAGGCCCAGGCTGACTCACGAGAGACGCTATTGGAGCAACAATTAAAAGAGTTGTAGGGAAAGGTTGATCGGATGATGGAGGGAGAAGATGGGAGAGACATTGTGGACCTGGAGAAGTTTGGTGAGAGCCCATTATTCGAGGAGAGCAACCGCGTTCGGCTTCCACAGAATTTTAAGATCCCTGCATTCTGACTTTTTGATGGAACTAAAGATCCTTAAAAGCATCTTCAGTCATGCCGGTCGGTCATGAGCATACAAGTGGCATCAAAAGCATTGCTCTCTAAGGTATTCCTAGCATCTCTGGAGGGCCTAGCTAATACCTGGTTTTCTTGCTTAGAACCATGGTCTGTACATGACTTCAAGCAGCTCAGCAGGAAGTTCATAGACTACTTTGAAGGGAGTAAAGGACATCAGAAAACATCCTCATAACTTATGGAGGTGAAACAATGGTCTGGCGAGACTCTCCAACAGTATATCTGTCGTTTCAACTTAGAGAAGCTCGAGATAAAAAAACCTGGATCCTATGGTCGAGTTCATGGCCTTAAAGAGTGGGGTGTGGGAGGAGCGATTGAAGTTTTCCCTCTCTAAGATTGAGCCTAGATCCCTGGTGCATTTGAGAGAGAAGATTCGTAAGTATAGCAATGTTGAAGAGCTCACTACTAATCAGCCCGACACAAGCCCCCAAGTCGATCGACCAAAGGGCTTCAGGTAGAATGAGAAATGGTAAGGCTATAGGCATAAACACCTAAGGTCCCATAATCAAGCAGGCCCCAGAGGAAACCGTGAAGTCTATGCGACATTAAACTTGACCAAAGAGCATGTTCTGATGAATGTGAGCGAGGAGGAAAGGGCAAAGATGAAGGCACCAAGGCCCCTAGGTAAGTCCCTTGAAGGTCATGACAAACGCTGGTACTATGACTATTATAAAGAGCATGGCCACTCGACCAACTGTTGTAGAGACTTAATGGCGAAAATTGAGGAGCTCATCCAAAAGGGATATCTGAGGAGGTTCAGGGCGAGAGAAGAAAGAGGCAGAAGGAGAGAGGTTCCGTAGCTGAGGCGGGACCCAGGTCATGGGGAAATGAGTCGTGACGACTCTCGACACCAGCAGAGGTGTCATAATAGCCCTGGTCAAGAGGTAGGGTCACGTCAAATTAATGAAAGAAAGAATGAACACTCACGTGTGTTGTTTTATAGTTGTCCTTGTTGGCAATCCGACCATGTGACGGGGATGACGTGGCCAGTTTGGGTGACATGGATGAAAATGATGACATGGTAGTGTCCAGTGTCACTGATGAGATAACAGAGCTGCTTGGCATGCATGGAATGATTTGATACATCCTTAGTATGTGGTGCGAGTTTCTGGGTCAAAACTGATAAAATTGACCTATTTACGTTCAGGGGCATTTTTAATAGTGAAAATGACATTTTTGAAATATCATTTCTTCATAAAAAAGATAGATTATAATTTATCTAGTCTAGTGCATTTGATTTTGTCGCATTTCGATACCGTATGAAGAAGTTATGGCATTTGTGAAAGTCGAGGGTAGTTTTGGCATAGAAGATGATTTTTTTAAAGGAAGTGTTCTCCATGTAATGATATGAAAAAAATTCAATCTTTCCAACGGTTCTGATTTCATTGCATTCTGATTCTGTATGAGAAAGATGCGTCATTGGAAAGGTCTAGGGTATTTTGATCTTTTTACATTGCTAAGTCAGATAATCGGCTCTTCTGGAAAGTCGTAGAGCATCCCGTCATGGTTCCAACGCACTTTGTTTCATTTTGATTGGATATCATATGAAAAATTTATAACTGTTTCCGTGAAGCCGGTTTGAAAATCCAAACAAAAAATTCATCAGTTGCTCTCAGTGTTGGGTGGATTTTTCAGAATTTATTTTTGAAATTTGAAGAGCTTTTGTGTAATTTCAAGATTTTGAAGGCCTGAGTTGCAGGGGGTCTTTATGCACTGTAATATATGAAGGCAGGAGCTTGATTGTAATAAAGAGGAGTAAAGAGACGTGAAATGGATGGTCCAGATTCGACCACGTAGGCTTGATGTCCATCGAAAGTCTGCTAATATTTTGTGCTGACATGGACAAGATAGATGCTTGTGCGTGGGATTTGATTGGTTAGGTGCATAAGCCTTGATGCACTGGCGCTACACCTTATCAAGATATGTTGTGCTGTTTTGCACGTGCATAGAAGGTATAAAAAAGATTTTGATCTTAAGGATCTCATGAGATCTGATTAAAGCCATCTTGAAGGATTCAGATCCAATGGTCAATAAGCCTTTCACTTTTGTGAGTGGGAGACAAGATCTCTTAAAATCTAGAAAAGTAACCAATCAAAAATCGACAACAAAAAGTGATTGCTGACCGCTGACGTCAGCATGACGTCATCAGTTGACTCCCTTATTCAAATCTTGTGGCTAAGATTTACTATCCGTTATTTTAATCGGACGATCTAGATTAGGAGATTCTCTTTGATGAGATCTATGGCCAGATTTGTGCCCCTGTTGCGCGCACCGCCACCATAGCCTACGCCACTCCTACGAAGATTCTATTTCAGGCTATCTCATTGCTCCAACTTAAAATGGTCATATCTCCCTCATTTTAACTCGGATTTGGGTGAACCAAGTTGCTACTTCTTTGTTTTTTCAAGTCCTACACATTGGAAGCAAGAAAATGAGTTTTAAATGAAGAAAGGCTATGGTTTTGGCAAGATAAGCTTCCTATGGTTTTGGTAAAATAAGCTTCCTCCTCTTTGTTGGTCCTTGAATGAACATGAATACTTGATGATAAATGTTCTTAGGCCATTAAAGGAAGTAAAAGAGGTGGCTGAGGTGTGTTAATGATACATTAAGTCAAAGCCAAGGAGGAAGAGAAGAAAGCAAGGATGTGTTTGCTTTGAAGAGCAAGAAGCCAAAGAGAGAAGGTGTGTGCACCAAACTTGTTAGTACAAGTTTCCAGTCATCCCAGGCAATCGGTTGTGAGATTCTCTAACCTTTGATTTACATTATATGCATATATGTATGTTAGGGTTAGTTGTGGATGAATGTATATATACTAAGTTAGTTGTAGATGAACTGTAAGCATGCTAGCTAGTTGTGGATGTATATGCTAGGCAGAGCTTGACTATAGTGCATTGATATAAGCCCAAATTTACTGTATTCTTTATTGAGTGCTTAGTGGCTGCTAAGCACTAGGAGTGGGTGCTCCCGTGTAGTGGATGCTACACATTGTACCAGCACTGCGAGTGTCATCTCAGCTTCAACTTGAGAAAATTGGGTGTGGGTGCTCTCGACTGTGAGTGCAGTCAGAAGTTGTGTTTTGAGTTGGTACGAAGCCTTTACAGGCACTACTCTGAGGATGTAGGTAAATTACCATACCTCGTAAAAATCCTTTGTTGTGGGTGCTTGTTGTTTGTATTTTATATTGAAGTGCATGGAATGTGAAATGGGTGTGCATACTTGAAAGTGCTTATGAGAGGCTGAGTGTGCATATGACTGTGTGCAGACAAGGACAGGTATATCAGGTTTTTCTTGGTCAGACATCAGACAGGTTTTTGGGGATTAGAATTAGACTCACTAATTCACCCCCCTCTCAGCGATTGTTGGGTTACAACAATTGGTATCAGAGCTGATGCTCAGTGATAGTTTGATCAACAGCTGAGTGATCTAGAGATAGTGGCAATGACAGTATGGCCGGTGAAGGTTATTCAAGACATGCACCAAAGTTTGATGGATCGGATTTTATCTTGTGAAAGAGGAGAATGCAGTCGTACTTAGGTTCACTAGGTTATGATGTTTGGGAATCAGTTCTAATTGGGTACACAGAACCTGAAGGAGGTCCAGTTAACAATGAAGTTAAGAAGGCTTATTGTTACAATCAGAAGGCTGTGAATGTAATATTTTCAGTATTGGATGAGAGTGTGATGGCTAAGGTAATGGATTGTGACTCAGCCAAGGATATCTGGGGAAGACTGAAGAGCATTTATGAAAGAGATGAAAATATAAGGAAAGCAAAGCTTCAGACCTTCAGAGGCCAGTTTGAAAGTCTACTAATGTAAGAGGGAGAGAATATTGACACCTATATGATCAGGGTAAATGAAGTGGTCAACTCTATTAGGGGTTTGGGATCCAATCTAGAAGATTCAGCTGTTTATCAGAAAATCCTGAGATCTTTGTTGCCCAAGTATGACTCCAAGGTGTCAGCAATTAAAGAGGTAAAGAACCTAGACACTATCACTCTTGATCAAGTGCATAGCACTTTCACAGTTCTTGAAATGAGATGACAAAGGGCAAGTCCACTGACAAACAAGCTGCTTTCAAGGCAATGAAAAACTTGAAAATCAAGGAGAAGAAGCAGTCTGTGGAGGATACTGATGAGAGTGAAGATGAGGTTAAAACTCATTTCACCAGAAAGTTGAAAAAGGAAATAGGAAAATACAAGGACATGTTGCCTTTCAAATGGTTCAACTATGGAAGGGTTGGGCATTTTACAGCCACGTGTCATAACCAAAGAAAAATAGAAAGTGATGAAGATGAAAGTGAAAAGAAAAGTCATTTCAAGGGAAAGAAGAAATTCTTCTCAAACAAATATAAGAAAGGCAAGGACAAAAAGAAAAGTTTGGTTTCTAAGAAATGCAATGACACATCTGATGAAGAGTCTGAAGAATCATTTAATGATGAAGATGATAAGGCTATATTCATGGTCTCAATAAATGTGGAAGAAAACAAAGAAGATTCTTCTAGCAAGGAAGATTCTATAGAAAAAGAAGAGGAAGATGAAAAATCACATCTAGAGGCTGAACTCACAGTTGCCCTTAGAGAGCTTAAAAGAGAAAGGAAGAAATTAAAAAAGGTCACTCAAGACCTTAAGGGGCAAGAACAATTAGTTCTTGAGTTGAGAGATCAAGCCAATAAGTTAAGGAAGACCTTAGATGACCTTGAGTATCAACTCTCATAGAAGACCATTGACTGCAACACTCTTGAGTTAGTGAAAGTGGCTTTGAAAGCACAACTAGATGAGCAATATGAGATTCTTGCATAATTTGATGGTTATGCAGATGAGCTAGCCTTATTAAAGGCTAAGGTTAAAGACTATGGGAGAACTGAGATTGAGAGAGAAAACTTAGAAAATGAAGATGTTAAAGATGACTCTACTCTAAAAGAGCATCATAGCAGTAAGAAACTTAATAACATCATCAATGCTCAAAGACAGACACACATCAAGTTTGGGCTTAGATTTGTTGGAGAATCTTTCAAAAACACCAAGGAAAATGGTAAGGGAATAGTACATAATCCTATCAAAGTCAATGATAGGAAAGGCACATGTTGCTACTGCTGGCAATGTTAAGAGAGCAGTACAAAAAAAATAGAGTACAGACTGGTCCAATCAGAAGAGGAAATCCATCTATATTTCATAAGATTAACCATGCTAGACAACCACAGTTGGCAAGGCCAAGTAGAAGAGCAGAGAGCTATGGATACAGTCAAGGTCCTCAACAGAGACCTAGAGTATTTGACAGCTTCAGAGCTCCTTATAGATGGTAGTGTTGGGAAACATGTCCACACTCCTTGCTATGTTTTGGTGTTAACAAACAAACATACATCTTTAACTTGGTTTGATAAAATATGATTAGCTTGAAGAAAGTGTAATTATCTTGAAGAAACACTTAGAAGGTCGAATCAAGACATGAAGCTTAAAGACATGGAATTGCAAACAAGAAGAAAAGAATATGAAGTGCCAAAGAGTGGAAGGTTCAAGTGAAGAAGAAGACCACTAGGATAGATTGGTCATTTTTAATGTAATTTGTAACTTCCACATATATATATGCACTCACCACATGCATGTGCATTGCATCATACTAGAATGACCATAGAGCATACCTTGACCAAGTATGGAAAGTCTCTAAGTGGTGAGGAACATATTAGGAAAAATGTGTTCTAGTGAAATTCTGTGAAAACCACATTAACCTGACTCAAGGGTATTTTAGGGAATCTTAAAATTAGTATCAGGAGATGAAACCTTCATAGAAGTTCTAGGAAATTGAGTTTTGATTCCAACGCAACTGATCTCAGATCAATCTAAGGTCAGACCGAAAAGTTATGGTCAAAACACTGACGACTGGTCAATATGACAGCATTCTGTCAAAACAGAGTATGTCATGTTGGCGGTCGACCAGCTGGAAGCCCTGGTCGACCGGAACTGTCCGAGACCATAGCCGGTCGACTGGTAGAAAGTCCCAGTCTACCGGTGACTGCCTTGAAGTACCCCAACGGCTCTTGGCGGTCGACCGGTGGTCCCAGAATACGTCCGTTAGAGCCTGATTTCCTGCCTAAAATGCTTCACTAAGTTCACCTATAAATACCCAAACCGCTCTTAATTAAATATTCATTAAGAAAGAGCTTTAAGAGCAGTATTGCAAGCATTCAAGAGTTATTAAGATTAGTATATTCTACTTGAGTTGTTCGATTACACCAATCCCAACAAAAAGCTCAAGTCTCAATCAAAGTCCTCTACTCTCTCCTGTGCAAGTCAAAGCCATAAGAGAGGACTTTACAAAATGTGCATTATTCATCTCTCATTCTCATCATTTGCACCACACTTGAGGTATTCCTCCTATTCCACTATTTCTTATTTATTTCTGTTTTTTACAATTCTAGACTGTACTTAGGATTGTAAGGATTCTCTTATCCTAAAAAGATAAATGTGTCTCTCTACCTCCAAAAGAGATTGTAAAGGCGCCTCTCTACCTGTAAAGGGGATTTGTAAGGATACTCTTATCCGTGAAAAAGATTGTAAAGGTTTTCTTCCCTACCTACTGTACTGAAAGGGAGAACTAGTGGAATACCTTACAAGAGGATTCTTGTAGGGAGTGGACTAGACTCGGATTGAGTCGAACCACTATAAATCTTGTGTTTTGTGGGTTTACTTGTTTTATTTTCTCCGCATTATTTTAACTTGCAGTCACACTTGTGACCTATTCACCGAAAAGAGTTAAATTCTACTAGTATAACATATTCACCCCCCCCCCTCTAGGTTATTTCAGTAGAAAGAGGGTGAAACATTTGTTGCTGTTGACTGTTTAGGCATCTATCTTTTTGCTAGAAGAATGCTGTTTAGGAATACAAATACCTATGACTTATGAGGGCGATGAGTGATGTAAATGAGCATCAAAATATGAAAACAAGATGATGTGAAGCCTCAAAGTTTATGCTACTAGAGATTCCAGTGGGCAACCAAATTTTGATGAAACAGCGCTCAAAAATTTTTCTTTGTTGGTAAAATGGAAATCTTGAGAGAAAGATCAATGGATATTGTATCTTGGTGGCATTTATACTTTGTAGACTAGATAGGAGCATTTTAGAGGGGAAAAAAAAAGATGGGAGAGGAATGACAAAAGGCTGATCTGCTTGAAAAAAACAATGAAATTTTTTACCCCGGGGAGGTGGGGGGGACCAGCAGCTGTTCATTAAGGATGAATAAAAAGATGAGGGGGAGGAAGTTATTTATTTAAATTTTTTTTTTTTTTTTTT
>NW_024868523.1:47946-60240 GCF_013358625.1 Macadamia integrifolia | reverse complement strand
TTTTGGTTGGTTGGTTGGGGGGTGGGGTGTGTAACAATAGAAGCTCTTATTGCAACCTGCAGGTACCCAAGTTCGCGTTAAAACCCATTGTCAAGTTTTGGAGAAGCCTTAATTGTTTAGCTTTTCTTCCTGGATATTTATTTTACCTTTGTTTTGCAGTTGGGTCTCTAGATTTGCTTATCTTTACATTTACCACTTTAATTTTATGGTTTATCCTGTTTTCAACATTCTGATCGACTTAAAGTTCCCTGAGACAAACTTAACACATTTTAGCAACTGACAAAGGCAAATGTATATGCCAATTTGGTTACTTTATGCATGTACCTGTGTTGAAATTTTAATGGGTGGTTGTGTCAGATACCCCATATCTCTGCCCAAAGATTGTACCCACAAAGAGATCCATATGGGGCTTTCCCTTGGTGACACTCATATTTCTGCTTGTTGACTACTGACGTTCTCTTGTTTTGTCACTTTTCCTGATGTTTGTAAAGTAGTATAGGATATAGACATCCAGTCTTTCATCTCAGGCCATCAGGTCTATTTTCCTTAGAAGAAGGGGGGGGGGGGGGGGGGGAGAGAGAGAATCTAGTGTATGGAGGAGATCTCATTTGGGAAACCGCCTTTTGAGCTTAAGTTAGAACTGTGAGACTTACTCATAACTCTGGCCCATAAATATTACAGATAGATTTGGATTGAAAACGAGTGGTACAGATTTGGGTGAACCCCCACTGACAGATGGGTCAATGTTCAAGTCAATATGGATTTTTTTTAAGCAACCAATAACTCTGTTATATGTAATTGTAACCTGTATTGGTTGGTTTTCAGTTTTTCCAGTATTAGAGAATATTCTTTTTTTGGTTTGTTGCACTGTATCGTAGTTTAGAATGAATTTTAATATTAATTTAGGTTAGTTTGATTTAGTTTCTATCTTTATGACATATGATTCTCTATAAAACCCTATAAGGGTTCAGTTGAATGTAATGCTTTTACAGTCGCAATCTGGTTTCTGTTGGCCAGACGTGTCTTTTACCTTCTTACCTTTGGATTCTTTTTTTTTTTATTTTCTCTTTTTTAAACACTTGTAAATTCAAGGTTCTCTCTAACCTAACATTTTCATATCCTTCCTGCAGGTCGATAAAAGTCTTTCGTTCCTTGATGGTTATGTTCAGGAGTCATTGGTAAAAGGAGCTCAGCTTTACATTCCTGAGAGTGAGCGATCTGGAATGACTAATGTCAGTAACTTTAGGAGTCAAGGCCATCATGACTCTTCCACCCATGGTCTAAGGTTTGAGGCTTATGGACTTCCAAAACCTTCTGTGGCATCAAGAACTCAACCAGTTCCGCTCGCAACCTCAAAGGAACTTGTTCCTGTGTCTGAGCGAACTTATCCTCAAGATATTTCCCACGCTACATCAGTGTCATCTGTCTCTGAACCCGGACCCACTGAGCTCAGGCTTCAACTTGATGGGATTCAAAAGAAGTGGGGTAGGCCTACTTATTCCCCTACTGTGCCATCAAACTCAAATTCCAGTTCCCAGAAACCGGTGAACGGGGTTCCGCAACTTCTTGTACAGGGAACCGTTGGCCCACAAACTCGTGATGTGTCTTACGATTCAAGGAAACCACAAGTTGAAGTTCCTCCTGAAAAGCAGAAACTTGCTGCGTCCTTATTTGGGGGTGCGTCATCAAAGACAGGGAAAAGACCAACATCTACTAACCATAAGACTACTAGAGTCCACAGCCATGCTGCGGAGAAGTCACAAATGCCGACTACAACAGTTGCGTCTACTGAACAAGCTGCAGAGAAGGCTTCTCAACCGCCTTCCCCGGATTTGCTCGATTTGGATGAGCCAACTCCTGGGGATAACACTGCACCCTCAGATCCATTTATACAATTGGAAGGACTTCTTGGGCGTTCTGATATCTCTTCAGTAGCCAATTCTGCTGTTAGTGCTTCTAAGTCTTCTGATGTTATGTCACTCTATGCAGAGAGCCCCATGAGTGGGCTGGGTGATCCTGTAGCAAATACAGAACCAGCTAATTTGGATCCTATAAACCTCTTGTCTAGCTTGTCCAATTTAGCCAATAGAAATGTTCATGGAGGATCTGTAGCTACGCAGTTGGCACCTGTGAAAAAGGGTCCAAATCCCCAAGACTCCCTGGAAAAGGATGCAGTTACAAGGCAGGTTGGTGTAACACCTTCAGGTACAAACCCAAACTTGTTCAGCGACCTGCTTGGCTAGAGCACATGGAATTGATCATGCAGTGCATTACACGGTTTTGAGTTTAGAAGGCTTTCATTTGAGTAATTGCTTCCTGCTTCTGGTATGGATTGTTCATGTTGCTTAGTTCAGGGAAAGAAAATTATTCAGTTACTAGAGCTACTGGAGCGTGGGGTTGCAAGTGCAGAAATACCTAGTGATTTGCTTCAAATGTGGATGGGGTAAAGCAGTGAAAGCAAGCTGCTTCTGTATTTTTATGTAGTTTTGTAGTAATATAGTTTTGATGGGTCGCTGTAAATTTGTTAATTTGTTTAGCAAATCAATTGCAATAAGATTAATGAAACTCTTTATGTATCTTAACAGTAGGGCTTTTGCAGCATTTCGGGAACAGGACTGGTGGAATGAGCTTTTTACCGCTGTAATTTAGTACATCTTTGTATTCATTGAAAATCTTACCTTTGCATTTTTCTATCTGGTTAAGCTGCCTCTGTTCTGCTGCTCCTGCCATAGGTGTTTCCCAAGATCTCAAATTTGGAAGACTTGCTATTTCCTTGTATACCAAATATCAGTTATCCTCTGAACTGAATTATGCGGCACCAACGTGGGTTAGATTATTTCCGCCAAGAACAAAAAAAAAATTATTGGTCACTTCTTTTACTTGAAAAGGATATTCTTATTATTTAGTTGTACGATATATTATAATTTAATTACTTGTAGACTTCAAATTTTGGATGGTAGAATTACTTTAATGAATGGACTTGGAACAGCATTGTTCACATTCTCCCAAGTATTAAAAGTATTTTTCATTTATTTATTTAATTTTTTCTTATATGAACAAAGAAAAATTCCATTAGTTAAGGTAACTGAGTACACCATCCATTGTTACAGTATCAAAAAACATTATCTGTTGGAAAATAAGCATAGGGGCGAATATCCAGATTTGGATTCAAAACAAGCAAAATAGTTACATTAATGCCATCTCTCCTCATCCATCCTTCTCTACTCGCTCAGAATTGTTGACAAATTGGCAATGGAATGTCCCTCTCCTTGAGGCCCTTTTTTCTACTCCTTAAGTAGATAATTTTCTTGTTTGCCATCTCTCAAAGGAATTCTATCAACCAAAGGTGTAGCTAATTCTCTTGACTCGAAGTTCTTCTTCTCCCAGAAAATCCCAATATGATCTCTCTCATGGAAATCAACTCTTCACCCTAAGTTCAAAGTGTTTCTATGGAAGCTTCCAAACGAGGGTGTTCACCCAGGGGCAAACTTAGAGAGATTTTTTTCCAGTTAATTCTGTGTCTTGTTTCTCTCTTGAAAGAGAAACAAATTGGCACCTTTGTCTTGCTTTGTTTCCAAAAGAATCTGGGCAGCTGGGGTCTTGGATCTCTGTACGGAAAACTTGCATGCCCCTCCATTAAACTCATGTTGGAACATTTAATTGCCCTCGCTGGTCTGTCAAAAAAAGATTCAAAATGGAAAATCTTTTAACCCCTTAGTTGTACTAAAAACGTTGACATTATTCATGATCTAAACCTAATCCAGGATGGATGCCAACAGAAACCTAGTGCTAACCCAAACCCAGCCATACCATGGTTAAAATACCAAGTTCTTATACCAAGCACATCCTCTTTTATTGTTAGCGATGGGAGTTTCATGGAAGAGTTTTATGGAAGATTCAAGCGAAGATGGATGGGCATTTTTATATGATTCTTGTGTTTGTATCCTTAAAGGCCCCTTTGTTTGACAAAAAAAAGGTGAGAAAGGTTAAAGAAGATGGGACACTTATAATTCAAACAAGGTCATTTAATGTAATAATTGTTGTCAGTTGATATACAATTAATTTTTTCCACACATTCACTTTTGAATTTTAGTAAGGCTTCATAAAAATTTGTTTTGTGTCATCTCTCTCCTCCTCCTATTTCCCATAGAATTCCACCTCACTTCCATTTCTTCTCGTTGTCATAGAGATGGATCTCACTAAAAATTACATATTCTATTATTTCCTTCCATTCTCTTTTCTTGTCAACCCTACTCATAACATTTGGAATCCACCCTCACAAGTTTCTCACCCCTTTTTATCCGTCAAACAAACAGGGCCTAAATTTTAGATTTGCAAGAAGTGCACATGGATCAGAGTAGGGGTGTCAACCGATCGGGCCGATTCGGTTTCGATCGGGCTTAATCGGGCTTGAAGACTTTCAAAGGTTACACCGTGTCCGCCCATTTAACTAATCGGGCTTAGTTATTGAGGGCATGGTACACTTTATATTCGGTCGGTCGGTCTCGGGTTATAATCGGGCCACCTTAATCGGGCTTTAGTCGGGCCTTAACCGGGCTACGGACATGTTTAATGTTAAATGGGCTTTAACCGGTTTTTAAACGGGCCCTCTTTAAAATGTGCTATTATATTCCGGCCCACTCATGCAAGCCCAAAAAAATGACAATAAATCAATAAATGATGCCAAATATAACCATTATTTAAAATGTGAACATGTCTTTACTTTTTAGTTTTTATTCTTTAATTTGGGGGGTAAAATAGGTATTTTACAATCATTAAAGGGTCGGGCCAAGTCGGTGCACAATAGGCCGGTCTCGGTCGGGCATTATTCGGTCGGTCTCGGTCGGACGCCCGACGGTCCAAGTAGCAAAACCGAGACCGACCATTTATAAACGGGCTGGGCTCAAGCCCGACACGTTTAATAAACGGGCCGGGGCGGGCCGGTCTATAAACGGTCGGTCCCGATCGGTTTAGTTGGGTCGGGCCACTAATTGACACCCCTAGATCAGAGATAGATGCATTCTGGAAGAAGTTAACCAAGCACGGCAATTAGGAATTATTTCTACCACTATTTGGGCTGACCAGTGTTATCAATTCGGCCGAATAATTCGCGAATTATTCGGCCGAACCGAAATTTTCCAAATTTTATCAAAAATTCTGACCGAATCCGAATTAAAAATAAAATTTGGTAAAATTCACGATTTTTTCAAAAGTGAATATAAAACGCGAATAATTCAGACCGAATCCGAATTAAACCGAATTATTCGGTCCACTTAAACAGTATTAAAAAAAAAAAACCAAAAAAAAAAAACCCAATAAGCGTTTTTGACCGCTTTTTTGACCAAATCCTTAAATTAATCAATCGAATTATTCTGAATAATTCTCTGCCCGAATAATTCCCGAATCCGAATTTGCTAACTATGGGGCTGATTGTGAGGAAGTGGTTAAGCTTTTCTATCATGATCAAGGTTTCTAGCCATGGAATTTGTTTACTTTCTTCATGGATCTAAAACAATTATATCACAAATTTGAGTATTGTAAGTTGGAGAAACAATGTATCGTTGTATGGTATTTATCGCTCAATAGTTGGCTAATAGGGTTAGAACTGAAGTTTTTGTAATTTGGTTGCATCTAACATTTGCATTTCTCTTCTTAGTACTGAATTTGAATTTCACATAAAACAAAAAAAAAAAAAAGAGAAAAATAATCTTGTTCTATTGGTGTAGAAAACACTCAGAGATAGGGAACACAAAAAGACATCATTGCCCCCACTCTCAAGACGTTGAAGATGCTGGCATGAGTCTCTCATTGATTCTGCGTGTTGGTGTTTCCTAAGCCAATAGAACAAGATTCTTTCGCCTAAAAAAAAAAACAATAATAAATTATTTTTAACATTACATTATTAAACCTTACGCGGCAAATACACCAGTAGAATTCCAATCAGGCTACCTATTTGAATGATGGTATGGCGCCAATGAGGGATCATACAAGACACCAAATAAACTATATATTCTTGAAGCTATTTTTTACTGGAGGTACTAGTACCCATAACTAGTTCCAAAATCCAAACTAGTATTTCGTAACAACTCCTGGCAACACTGCTTAGCTTATAGGCTAGGGGAAATAGGTGGAGTATGAGTAGGTGTGATCATGTTTATGACTTGAACATTTTCCGAACTCAAGGTTTATTATTATTATTATTATTATTATTCATCCCATAGAAAAAAAATTCTATATAATTTGGGTAATTTCATCTTCATCTTTTGATTATATTTTTGGTGAAAAATTTCTGCCATAATTAGGGGGTTTGGAGGCAGATTGAAGTGGCAAACTACCAATTTACAACCTTAATGGGAGAACTCATTACTTTTGGATCTTGTGCCCGGAACCAAATAGCTGGTAACACCCATTTTAGGTTCTTAAATCAAATAATTTATATGATCTCATGAGTGAGGTGCTGCACGGGATTATGATAAAAGTGAAATATTTTGTCAGACCTAAGAGGTGTGAATAAGACCACTTTTATTCATATTTGTGGAAGGAAAGTTTCCCAGGCTCTTCTCAAAGTCTCCTTATTTGCAGGACCGGCAAAGGTATTCCTTTGAACTTGCTGGTCTTAGTAATCCACCAATTATTTTAAGTGTTTAGGCTCACTATTTATTTAAAAGGCAAGAGAACACTATCCATTTGTGTCCTCTAAGCCTAGACACAGCCGGGCATGAAATACATAATGCACCCAGTTATGTCTAGGCGTGGGGAATGCTAGACAAACAACATCCTTTCTCCCTTATTTAGCATATATTTATCATATTATCTTCATAACTTCAATATTTTGTGGGTCTTGGACGCCTCATCCCCTAAAGATCCCAATTTTAAATCATGGTTAAAAGAGAATGAACTATACAATTATACTATGAAAAATTTTGAAATCATATAGTGCACTTTTTGAAATTAAATATGTGTTTGGTATGATTTCTTGGAATGCATTCTAAATCAATAATGCACTCCATGAATGCATACCAAACACAGCTTAAGTGTGATACCCAACTTTTAAAACCTGATTTAATTACACGGTTGACCTGGTTTAACCATGCAGGACCCGAACTAGAGAGGGTTAAGGCGGGTTCCTTATGGACCATGATAGCAAAGGTGACTTTGAACACAGGTTGGCCAGACAAGTCCGAGTCAGTGCCAAAGGAGACGGGTGTACCCAAGCCGTGTATATGCACGTATCATAAGGCCATGTACGAGTAATGCTGGTATGTAGCCGTATCTTAAAGTGTATATGTATTATATATCTTGTACCGAGAGTCGAATTCCATCGAAATCTCAATTGTTTGGCTAAGTTTCGACCAACAAGTGGGCGGTCACAGGCGGGCGAACCCGCCCACCTGTGTGCCCACCCATGTGGTTGCTAGATATTCTCTAAGTATAAATAGTACTTATTGTGTTTTTCTTTTTTCTCATTTAATGCATTAAAGAGTTGGTGAGAAGAGTAAAGAGGAGAGAGAAAAGAAAGGAAGAAAAGAGAACGAAGAAGAAGAAAGAGAAAGAAAAAGGAGGAAATGATTTTAAGCGACGCCGAGGTTTGCTCTTCTCATTCCGGTATTAGAAAAGTGATCCCCAACAAGAGACGTACGATTTGAGGTGAGTGAAAGCTATACTTCTTAAACTTTTACCAAACCCCAAGTGAACTCTTGATTTGGGTAGAGTTCCTTGGGATCTTGTTAATCCTACTTATGATGATGAATCTACGGTTTAATAGATGGTCTATGTGTTGATTTTAAAGGTTTAAAGAAGTGTTTACAAGATTTGAGAAGCATTGGTGATTTCTTGAGTTAAGAGGTGATTTTGGGGTTTTGAAAGAGTTCTTGAACAAAAAAGGTAAGATTGTTTTTCAATCCTTAAATCTAACTTAGATCTAGGTTAGAATCATCTTATAAGACCTTAGATGTGTGGAAAATATGATTGGAACAGTTCCATTTGATTTTCCCAAAGTTGTGGGACGTTTCAAAGAAGGAAACAAACTTCCGCCCCCACAGGTGGGCGAAGCCTCCCGCTTGAGGGGGCAGCCCCTCAATCCTCACTAGCGGGTGAAGCCGCCCACCTGTTCAACAGATAGGCTATATGGCCCACCTGTGAAGATCGGTGGGTGAAGATAGGTGGGCTGTCTGGCCCACCTGTTGGCCACCCAGTCGGATTTTTGAGCCCGAATGGGCCCAAAACGGACGGACAATCCTCTTTTATGATTTTAAACATGATTTAAACATCAAACCTAGTTAGTTTTGACCCCAAGGTGGTGAAATGTTAACCCTATTCGCTTATGATAGGTTCCACTAGAATCTACGTTTCTCACATCAGATCTTACCCGTACCGAACGTGAGCTTTTGTAACCAACAAGTAAGTGGGGAGAAGACATTTGAATTTATTTTTAGGCTTATTTTTGCATCATTAAATTGTATCTAGACTAACTATATCATCATGCAAATTATGTGTAGATTAGTCATCCTCGTATGTCGTTCGCATGTATTGCTTGTGCATTCTAAGCAAATGATTTATGATATGTGTGTTGTGCTTTACATTATCAATGCTAAATGATTAATGTGTTTATGTGATGAATGGTTGGATTACTGTGCATGATGTATTATTAGACTAGACGCCGTAGTTGGCTTGAAAACGAGTGCATTGGTGGCCCGTGGTATGGGACACGGTAGCACTATGCAATCGTACTTTGTCATATAGGAGCATGCGATTTAGGATTATCATTCCCCATGTTACGATCCTTCCCAACAGGGGTTGAGGTGTTGAGTTATCACTTAGGGGGAAGCAGTGGTTGCGGTTGTCGGGTCACTGTGGCGGTTAGACATACTCCTGACTGATCATTAGGACAGTCGGTAACCTCAGTGGTATATTCAAGAGGGCCAATCCTACTGCTTTTAAATTACTACGGTCAACACCTTTACTTTTCTGTCATTTACTTTTATGTTGAGAGCTGGTAGTCAGCATGCTTTACTTTTCTGAGTACTCACGGCGGGCCTTCTCCGACAACCCTATAGACGTATTGCAGGATGGAGTTCACGGCTCATACCCGGGGCATACGTGCACTGTGGTTGTAAGTAGCACCTAACCAAAGACCTAATAATGTTGTTTAGGTGGATAAGATTTAAAATGAATTGCATAACATATAGTGCATATGGATGTGATTGTTGTGTGGTCTTTCTTTTCACTTACTGAGCTAGTGAACCCATCCCACGTGTGCACCTCTTTTAGATGATTTTACAGGTCACCCACCTGAAGATTAGGGGTCAGGCCCCACAGTTGAGTTTCCTGATGAGGACTGGTGGGTCCCTGAGGTGTATGAGCACGGTGCTGATTGCATGTGCGAGGGCTGTGCTGCGGGACCGCAGTAATGACACCGTACAGAATTTTGCTTTTTGATTCTTTTGATGACCTCCCCTTTTGTGTATTTGATACATAAATTGTTATTCTTTTATGTAAATATCATGTCTGTGGGCCCACATGTACTTAGCTATATACTACAATTAGGGTATCAAGTATATTGAGGATATTTACAGATAATTTAAGTCTTCCGCTGAATTTTTGAACACTTATCTTAGATGTGGGTATGCTATGGTGGGGTACTATATCTGATGATTCTGGCATGTTTGGGTTAACCAGAGTTAACCCAATCATCGGTCCAATTCTGTGTGAACAGGGTGTGACAACGGTGGTATCAGAGCATGATGCTCTATCCACTCACAGCATACCATTTAGACCCCATAGAATCTATAATAGAAAATGGGGTTGGGTAAATGTAAAAACTTTAAAGAATTAAAAGCTAAAAAAAAAAAAAAATGGTTACATTTAATTATTGCATTTCATGGCATGCATTAGAGAAAGCTTGCTTGAAATAAATAAAAGACTAGTTATTTGATTTCATAACCCATCGAGTATGGATTTGACAAAAATTTCCACATCATAATAATGCTAAACAAGATTTTTCAAAATTTTCACATAGAAGCACCTGATAGACAACATACATATATGAATAAGTATAATCAACAAAGGCTAACTAACGTTGTTACAATCAAATTACAATAAGTTTATCAAGCATACAAAACTAACTGAAAGTCACCAACAACATCAGAACACCATACTAGCAAGTCCAAATTACAGAGAAAAGTACAAAAAAAAAATTATATATATAGTCCACCATAAACACATAAACAACAGAGACAAGTAAAAGCTGATTAGGATAGGCAGGCTAAGTCCTCAGAGACCCTCATCATCATCTAGCTCTACTACTCCATCCCTCCTAGGCCTCGCTTTAACTTCGAGCCTGCGATCGTAGTAATCAAACCTCGCATTCACTAGTTGCACATCCCTCCGGAGTTGGGTCTGTTGAAATGGCATTGGTCGTTGTGTCCAAGTCCTCGCTCAATCTTAGGAAGAAATTCTTTAATGTAGCCTGCCTTTCTAAGATATTTTCCTCTCTAGTAGCACTCTCATCTAGTCTTCTCAAGAGCTGATCTTGCCCATCTTTCAAGGCCCTCATACTGGACATCATACTCTCAAAGTCAAATGCGCCACTCTCAAGTGGTGGGATTCTATGTTGTGGGTCTGCAGCCCTAGTAAAGTCAGGATCAACATCTCTCGAATCAAGAGGCTCCTCCTCGAGGACATCCTTGTCCAGAAAACCCTCCTCTTCGAATTGAGGAACATAATCCTCATCCTCCTCATTATTTTCCTCCTCCTCTATATAGACATCCTCCCTGTGGACATTCCCCCTGTTCCTACCTCCTTGAGCTCCTGCCCTCTGAGGTACATCCATAAGAACTTGGAGACCCATCCTGTGTAGGTTTTTCCTGTTAAATTTATCTACTGGGGTCTTTCCCTCCTCACCACTCAAATCCACCCCAAAGAACTCGAAAACCTTAGTGAGGGTCCTACCATATGAGAAACCTCTATCCTCAGAATGCGTGGCATGATGCTCCATAGTCTTAAGTATAATGTAGGGCAGACATAAATGTTCGGCATCTCCCTCCAAGGCCATGTAGATGCAGAAGGCTATGTAGGCTGCCATGAATCCCACTTGGTTCCTATGACCTCCTCTAGGGAGCAAATTAAACTGAACCAAGCAAGCAAATACATGAGCCTCTGGATTGAATGTCGTCTCAGAATCCGGACGCACCTTGCTGCCACTAATGGTCTCTTAAATGTTGTCCTGCATCTCCGAATTTAAGGATGGGCCCATGGGCTTACTCCTTGGGGGGCTATAGAATTGATGTCCAACTGATGACATATCTAAAATACTAGCAAGAGTATCCACAGTCAAACGAATGTTCATTCCCTTCACCATGCTGGTGATTGAATACTCCCCATACTGGTAAGAGACCTTTAAATTACAATAAAACCTTTGAACCAGGTGTTCATAGCATGGGCAGTCAACGTTAAGGATGGACTACCAACCCAGTGTAGTAAACCTCTCTTACAGTTGAATCTTGTTGAAATCATAAGTTACCACGGTTTTCTCCATCATCACAGACTTCTTTAGAAAGGTCTACCAATTCGTTTCTACCCTCAAACTCCGGAAGAGTCCCTCATCATAGTCTAGAGGATCTATAGGGGCTGGGGAACTAGTCCCTACGCCCTTCCATTTTGAAGTTGTGGCCCTACGTCTATTGGAAGAGGATGCAGGTTCCTTGCCCTTGCGAGAAGACATCCTAGTAAGAAAAGAGAAGAAATAGTGATAAGTAAAATTTTTACATGACAAAGGAAGTAAACAGGAGGGTGAGCAAGCACATGCAAATGCACCTAAATAGCAATGTAGTGTTCCATTTCAACTTAAGATATGATGACGCTTACGATTGAGTGTTTGTGTTCTTGCTTGGTCCAAGGGTGTAATGTTTTAAGGTTAGCTACTTTCAACACTTCCTATTTGTGATCACAAATTATCTAATCCAAGGTTGAAGCAATGACATGTTACTGCCCCAGTGGGAGAATATAACGTTTTTCTATATATGGACTAGTACCAGTCATTGTGTGGGGTCGGATTAGTGGTTGGGTGTTGATCGGCAGGTTGGGTTGGATGAAGACCGGTTCAGGAGTGATCTTCTAATAAGAATCCAGGTCTTTGATTAACCGCCTTAAAGTGTAAAACTAGTGGGCCTTTTTACAATTGGGTCCCATTATGGGAGGGTCCTACTTGTATTCTATTTCAGGGTTAGTCCCTGCTCCTCATCTATATAAAGGAAGCAACACCCATTAGTTGTTACCAATTGACAATTTATATAG